>NC_029778.3:51598810-51634893 GCF_000817695.3 Arachis duranensis
GAGGCCCCTGAGTAGAGGAAGTATTATTGCTGGGTTTGACTCTTTTAGCTCTGAGGTGAGAGTAGATGAATCCAGCAAATGAAAGAGCTAAAGCCAAGCCTAATTTCACTATGAAAGGCTTTGGCCCCTTCTCTTCTCTCATCATCACAGTCAATCAAGTTTCTTTTAGTTCATGAAAACACAGAGAAAGATCCTCATCTTCGTCCTCCATTTCATACCCAACTACTCAAATGATTCATCCCTATAATCATCACAACAAACATCACAGATATTAGAATCCAACATGATCACATCACTAAGCAAGCAAGGTCAGCTGAGATTATAAAACACAAACATACCCAAAATCAAAGTGAAGTTTGAAACCAAGGAAAGTTTCTATGTTATATGTTATAAGTGTTTATTATGGTGATGAACAATATAATGATCAGAGTGGAGACAAATAGAGAAAGATAAAGAAAGAGTAGAAATTGTCGTTTGGCAACAGTTTTTGGTTGCGTGTGGGTTGTCTCACTCATGCAAATGCAATGGAATGCACTATTTGGTTATCATAGCAATCTTAAAAAACTATATTATGTCTTCAACATAAAACAACGACCACAGCTTTTGTCTTACATAATGGTCGGTACGATGTGAAAAGATTAAAGGAATACAATACTATTAGAATTTAGAAAATGCGAGATAACGCATTTACATCACAAGCATATTCTTATCTTTCTCCTTCATTATTCACTTCAACCGTATATTAAAATATAAATTATATATTAAATAATATATATTTACACATAAATATATAATAATTAATTTTTAGTGTGGATGTAGATTTTTTTTTTATTCTCTTATAGCTCATGCAACGCACATAAGATATTTATTGTAGTAAAATATACCATTATTATTAAAAAAGAATACACTATTATTACCATTGATTAAAACATTATTCGAAAAGTTTAAAGTCACTACCAAGTGGTGGTAGCTAAATTCATTTTCTTTCCTTCTCTTAAAGGGGTGGAAAAAACAGAAAAGTAGAGAAGAAACAGAAAGATTTGAATATGACAAAAATTAATTAACTATTAAGAGAGTTCCTTACTTGCAATTGTAGTCGAAAGGTTATTAATCTCCCAACAATCTTTCTTATACCAAAAAAGTTTAATACATTAAATTAGAGAATTATTTACAAAAGTGTGTATACTATTTTAAAAAGAGCAATACTAGGGGCTAATAATTTTTGTGATTGTTAGCCATCAATGATAATTTGATGGTGTGAGATTAGTATGAGATTTCATCCAATGGCTCACCTTCCTCTGCTGGTTACATGCTAGCTAAAATTCAATAAAATTGCTGGCTCTCTAGACTTTTCGTTTTAAAAATATAAGATCAAATCATATTCAGTATTATTGGAAGTCCTAGGAACTAATGGTGAAGCTCCCTTTGCTCCACTTGTTTCAATTTGATCCATTAATATTGTTAAGTAGATGAAGTTAGACGTGTAACTCCTCATTTATTTATTCAATTAAAAATACAGTTGCACTTACCTCATTCATTTATTCCTTCCCTTCATCCAACTCATAAAAATATTAGAGAGCTACTCTTAGTCTAGTAAATCAAAGATTAATTAGCATATATAAGATTAATTTAAATTTTTAACATTTATTTGAGAAGACTAATAAACTAAGTATTAGAGTAACTCAATTTAGTTGTAGTTGATTTAGTTAATTTTTTTGTGTCAACTATGGTTTTTCTAGTATAAATGTTTTACCAAAAACTTTTTTTTTGTACATATTATTACATGAAAGTTTTTTTTTTCATGACTATTACATGAAGTTAACAAAACGATGTGGGGGTTGATTGTAAAGCACATTTTGCATTCCGGGGCGCCCATTATGCGTTATTGCTCAACATGTACTAGTAATCCAAGCCCAAAAAAAGTGTAATTTGACTTAATTACATAATTTTGGATACAATGACATCTATTAACTACATAAAAATTGTTTCACCAACCCAAAGCGCCTACGTCAGTGGAAGGCTCATTCAAAGACAACATAATAAAAATCATCGAGGAGGAATCACAACTCTGCAGGGCTTAACTTCATAGACATAGGAGGGATCCAATTTGAAGCGCGGGGCGTCGAGATTTTGCAAGAGCTTCTCATTGTTTCTAGCAACTTTCAGGGGTACAGAAGAAGGACATCAATCAGCTTCACAATCCAATGAATCCTCATAGTTGGTGCTGCATCATTTGAAGGAAAAAGATAGGAAGATGTGTGTGCGCTTCAAAATAGATTGAATGAATTAGGATTTTTAGGTTGGGTTGGAATTGGGCAGATTGAATGAATTAGGATATTTAGGTTGGGCTGGGATTGGGCTGTGTTGTTCTTTTGGGTAGCTCGGGCCTTAATGGTCCTTGTCCAAAAAAAAAAAAGACAACATAATCATAATTCAATAAACATTTCAGAGTATAACAAGTAAAGAAAAAAAAGCCATTAAGTACTTAGCCATCAAGTTCGACATGTATTTATGATCAATGGAGCACTATTTAAGGAAATTACCCCGCAGAGAAGATTAAGACAAGAAGACCCTCTTTTTCTTTATCTTTTTATTATAGAATAAAGTATTATTTTTGTTCCTAATATTTGAAATAAGTCTTAAAATTGTCTCTAACGTTTTAATCGTCTTATTTAAGTTCTTAACGTTTCAAAATTGACTCAATGTTGTTTTGCCTTTGAGATCCGTTAACAGAATTGACGGAGGGACAAAATTGAGACGATTTTGAAATGTTAAGTAACATTAGTTTTCGAAGACTGAACACAGAGATATAGACAACACATGTTTAAAAACTGTTTGGAAGCAAAGACATGGACACTTAATACATTGTCTCTGAGACAGGTTTTTATACTTTTGTCTCTATTCTTTTACGAAGGACAATGATAGAAATGAGATTTAGAAGAGTGGACATGAACTTTTTTATAAATTTTGTTTTTTTTTTGTCCATAGATATTTTTTATTATTCCACCGTTATCTCTTCTTATTTTTCCTATTGCCTTGTTCTTAGAGAGATACTTTCTCTGCGTTCTCCTTCTTTCTTTCTTTCAAGAACTTTCTCTTCTTTGTAGAATTTTTTATTGGCCGGATAATTCCTTCCTTCTTATCGTTCTTTCTTCAATACAATTTTAACTTTCTATTATATTATTTGAAAGATAAATATTATCAAAGGTAAAATTGATATTTTAAAATACTAAAAAATAATTTATAAGTTGTAATTGATTTTATATAATTTAAAGAAAAATCAGTTTTTAAATAAAAAAATTAGTTTTTTAAATAAAAATAAATTTTTATGTGCAAAAATAATATTTTTCATGTAAAAACGGATTCTCTTTTAAAACTGATTTTTTATTTAAATTAATTTGGCTTATTAACCTAAACAAATTTTTTTTAATCAAACTTAAATTTATTTTTTATTAATCTTAACCATACATATTCCTACATATTAATAATAAATCCTATGTATTCTCATTCTCTATTAAATTAGTTTGTACTTGATCTAGAAAATTTGGAATCACATGACTATTTTAGTCATTTCATATAATATTTTAGTTTTGTCCATGTGTATCTAAACATAATACTAAACATTACATTAGTGTCTTGTATATCGTATCCAAACACAATACACAATGAATAATTTTGAGTGTCTCCGTCCTATTATTTCTGTCATGTTCTGTCCTGTCTCTAAAAACAAACGCAGTCTTGGGACTTAAATAGGACGAAAACGTTGGGGACAAAAATAATACATAAAAATAAATTTTAATTTTATCTTTCAATAATATCAATTTTTTACTGTACATAGTATTCAATTATTTTTTAATCACATCTAAATAAATTACACTTAATCACATTAATTAATTTAGAATGAAAGTATAAAATTATAAAAAAAATTATTAGTAATGTGATTAAGCAATGAAAGTAAAATTACATTATTTAGAATGAAAGTGTAAAATTTATTTATTTATAAAAAAATTATATTACTTTAAGAGTAAAATTATAAAAAAAATAATTTATTTAGAATGAAAGTAATGTGATTAACTGTAATTTATATAGATGTGATTAAAAAATAATTGAATACTATGTAAAGTAAAAAATTTATATTATTGAAGGATAAAATTAAAATTTATTTTTACGTATCATTTTTGTTCCCAACGTTTTCGTCCTATTTAATTTCCTAACGTTTCAAAATCGTCTCAATTTTGTCCCGCTGCCAATTTTGTTAACGGATCCCTAACGGCAGGACAACATTGAGTCAATTTTAAAACGTTAGGGACTTAAATAGGATGGTTGAAACGTTAGGGACAACTTTGGGACTTACCCCAAACGTTAAGGACAAAAACGATACTTTACTCTTTTATTATAGCTTCTGAGGTTTTTACTATTTTAATGGATAATGCCTTAAATAAAAAGATTATTTCAGGGGTTAAACTAGCACCTAAAGCACCAATTATCACTCACTTACTATTCGCTGATGATTGCATCATATTTTCAGGGATAGAAGAGGAGAAAATCTATCAACTAATACAGATTCTGAACAAATATACCTCGACCTCTGGACAAGTGATTAACTTAGAAAAATCAAGAATAATCTTTGGCAACCAAATTCCACTCCAAACCAGAGTTAACATAGAAGACATTCTCAATATCCTGACTTGGGACAGCCCGGGGAGATATCTGGGACTCGCGGCACATTGGGGAAAGGCGAAAGGTAAGGCTCTAGAGTGGATCATGGAAAAAGTGGAGGAAAAAAAGGAAAAGATGGAAAGAGAGCCTGTTAAATCAAGTTGGGAAGGATGTTCTTATTAAAACAGTCATACAAGCAATTCCAACATACGCTATGAGTATACTAAGATTTCCCAAGTCTTTTTGCAATAAATTAAGTGCCAAAGTCGCTAAGTTTTAGTGGAGGAGCCAAGGTAAAGAAAGAGGGATACATCGGAAGGCTTGGCCGAAGCTATGTAGGAGTAAGAAAGAAGGAGGACTCGGTTTTAAAGAGTTTTACCACCAGAATATGACATAGTTTGCCAAATGGAACTGGAGAGTGATCAGGAACCCGGAAGCCATATGGGTACAAGTGCTGAAGGGCTTATATTTTTCAGATTGTGATTTTTGGAAAGCACCGAAGCATCAAAAGGGCACATGGGTATGGAACAGCTTATTGCAAGGGATGGAGCTTATAAAATGCAAAGGGAAATGGAGCATAGGCAAAGGAAGTGGAGTGAAAGTTTAGGGAGATAACTGGATTCATGGAATCAATGAGCCACTCAATAGACAAAGTATTGACAATCAAAGAGTAGAAGAATTACTAACACCTTCCAGAGATTAGAATAGAGCTATAATCCAAAGGAGTTTTTCCCCGGTTGTAGCAGAAAAAATATTCCAGACCCCAGTAAGCAGGATCTCAAAGGAGGACAGATTATGGTGGCCCCTCAGGAAGGATGGAGAATTCACAATCAAAACAAGGTACTATGTGGCAAAAATAGAAGAAGACGAAAGAAGTAATAACAACAGACCCTCATCAAGCCTTGTATTGGAGGATTATGGGAAGGGATTTGGAATATAAAGGCACCTCAAAAAATCAAAATATTTCTCTGGAAGGCCGCACACAATATCTTACCGGTAAGAGCTAATTTAAAAAAAAGATTATTGGTTAATAGTATTTGTCCAATCTGTTTACAGGAGGAAGAGACCAGCGAGCATTCTCTCCTGCTTTGTGAATGGACAAGAGCAGTGTGGTTCGGCTCACAATCACAATGTACACCAACAAACCGGAATGTCAGATCAGTGGGTGAATGGCTGCAACAAATGTACATAAATTGTAAAAAAGCCAGCAAAGCAAAAGCGGACCAGAATTGGAGTAGAATATGCATCACTATGTGGACAATTTGGAAGGCAAGGAACAACCACGTATACAACAGCATAGAGCTGAATCCAGAGTCAACAATCAATCATGCAAGGAGGATAGAACTAGAGTACAACAACCAAACAAATGATCATAGCTACAAAGTTAGGGTGGACAACAGAGGCAGTACAACACCTATCAAATGGAGACCTCCTCCTCAAAGCTGGCTCAAGATAAACTCAGACACTTCATTCTCCAAGGGGACCAAGTCAGGGTCAACAACTTCAGTGATCAGAGACCATAGGGAAAAAATCCTAGGGGGATCAGCAACAGAGATTTAAGCAAGCACAAGCCTATCAGCAGAAGCACAAGCAGTAAGGGAAGCTGTAATTCTAGTAGAAATTTTAAATATTCAAAAAGTCATCATCGAAACAGATTGTCTACAGCTTGTTCAAACTCTCAAATCAGAAAATACAAATTGGGAAATAGACTCAATCATTCAAGACATAAAATCTATTCAGAAAAAGACTTCCGAATTGCGGATTTACTTGGACCCCTCGTGCAGAAAACAGACTGACACATTCACTAGCAACCATGAAACACCAAAATTAGTTTCCTGCTACTTGGCCAACAACCCCGACTCCCCCGGCCTCTAATTGCAAACATCATCAGAAGGGAAGCAATGGAACTTTCCTTCCAGAATTCTATTCAGTAAAATTGAAGACAAATTTGGAGTAGTCAATAAAGCTCACCATGCTAGCAGGGCTTGATCACTGCTAAATATGAATAAACAAATATAAATATATATAATTAAGTTTTAAAAAAAAGAAAGAAGAAGGGGGCTTACTTTTAATTATAAAAAAATTGTGTGTATGTATGTGTGTGTGTGTGTGAATTAGGATAGTTGAAAGAAGAATGTTGAGAGGGAGAGGCAGTTCTGTAGTTTGAATTAGGATAGTTCGGTAGGGCGGGTCTGGATTTCAGGTTCTTTATGTGTGTGGCCCGGGTCTCTGGCCTTCACTATGTCAAAAAAAAAAAACTACATAAAAATTAAAATAATTCACTTTTATTCATTACCAGCAATATAAAATAGGAATAATCTCAGCATACAAGCGATTAACACTTACAAGTGTTTCAAGTCCTTTACCCTTAAACACGCCTCTTGTGGCATGTGTGTTTCACGCGCCTCCTTAACAGACTTTTAAATCAATTAACACGCGAATATATAACTTCCTTTTTTCAAAGGATTTCGTTTCCTCTTTCAAATTTTTTGCCTTCGTTGTTCGATCTCATTCATGCGTTTCTTTTTGCCTTTTCATTCATTGTTTACATGTGTTTCTCATTGGTTTCTCCTTCGTCATTTACGTGCGTTTCTCTCTCTGTTTTCTTGCTTCGTTTTTCTCGATTTTCATGGTTTCTGAAATCAAGCTTTAAAATCGTTTTGAAGATAATGGATGATTCAACTTCAGATTGTCAGCTGAACCAGGGCGAATTGAATTTTGAATTTGAATCAAATGAAGTTCCTGAGGTGTGATTTAGTTTCAATTAATTATTGAATCTGAATTTGATGTAGTTAGTCATTTATGATTGTCTAGCTGAATAATACGTGAACATTGACTGTGAAATTAATACGTGAACATTGACTGTGAATTGAATCTAATGTACTAATTTTGATTAATTTTGTGCATTTTATACCAGACGTTCGGGTGTAGATCAAAACTATTTGGGTGTATTTTAGAAAAGTTTGAGTGTATTTACAGTTTATGACTTTTCTTATTATTTTAGTTGAGTTGTTGTCGTTCGAGTGTAGATCAGGAATATTTGGGGGTATTTAAGTTGAATTGTTATTTTTTTTTATGACGTGCAGAAACTCTATAGTATATCCTTGTTTTTAACAAGGTGTATTTTGCAGTCCCTCTGTGTTGTTGATGACTAGTTTGTTCCCAATGTTGGAATGACTTTTAACACCCTTGAAAATGCTACAAAATTTTGTAAGGACTATCCGAAGGCTGCAGGTTTTTCTCCAAGAGTTTGGAGCACAAATAAGAAGGGAAATGAAACCCCTCCTACTTACCCATTCTGGTCTCCTTCTCCTCAGCAGCAACAAGGCAGTGGCGGAGCCTTCACAGCGGCGGCGGCAGCTTAGCAATAGCAGAGGGGTGGCAGAACCTCCTACCACCATCGCGCCTCATCTTCCACGCAACCTCCTTCTCTCTCCTCGAAGCTCAACGGCGGCAGCAGTCCGAGGCGTCGGCGACAGCACATAGCGGCGCGGCTCCTCGCTTCAGTCCCAATCTGTGGCGGAGACGACCTCGCGAATAACAGCGATGGCATCAACTGGGCAGGGGTGGCAGGACGCGATGGCGACAGTGGCGCCAGGCCGGCGACGCCCTTCCTTCCTCTCCTTCTCAACAATGGCGCGACGCGCCTCCCTCTCTCCTCCTCCCGCTAGCTCACTGTTTCTTTCTTTCAGGGAAAAGGAAAATTTGTGTGAGTTGCCGATGGGAAAAAAGGGAATGGGGTGGCGGCTACAGGGTTTCAAGTCTGTGAGTTTGCTGAGGGTGAAAGGGGGAAGGGTCTGCTGCTGCAGCTGTGTGTGGGTGAAGGGAACCGGGTTGGGTACAGGTCACTGGGTTAGGGTTTCCTCATTTTGAAAATTAGAGTTAAGGACATTTTGGTAATTTCAAATAAAAGTAGGGGTAATATAGTAATTAGGAACAAATTTTAATCCAACAAAATTAATGTATAAAAATACTATTTGCTCATCAATTTTTACAAATTATTTTCAATAAAATGTTCCAACCAAATAATTGGAAGTAATATACTTAATTTCTTCATATTCTAAAATAGAAGTACTAATATTTTAAATATTACTTATTTAATCCAAATCATATGAAATTCTTATTATTTCATAATACCAATTTGATAATTTAAATATATAAAATAATCCAATAATTATAAAAATTGGATAATAATCATAACTTATCTCAAAATCAATAGTTCAAAACTTGCCTTAACTATCTTTAATAAAATAGTTTCTGAAATTAAGGCTATAAATAACTATATGATTGAGACTTGATCATAAAAAGACTTTTCAAAGATTCTGGTTCTTACATTCTACCCACCTTATAAAAATTTTCATCCTCGAAAATTGATACAAAACGAAAGAAATCTCATAATAGTTCACCCTTGAACACATTTAAGGAAAAGCAAAATTATCTCAACATACAAATATATATATGGTTTTCAAATACTTGGGTTGTCGTAGGCATAACGATACAAAGGTAGGAGTGTGATTGCAAAGCAAACGTTACAGAAAGGCTCCATGCAAAAGAAGACATGGTTCAAACATGTGATAGTAAGGTGAGGCATCGAAGGCCATAAAACAGGCTGAGGTTAAAATGACGTGCTTAACATCTGCACACTAATCTCATATCAACCTCAAAGCTTCAACTTTCCAACTCTATCAAGCACTTTACAAACCCCATATTCGATCATAAGCCTGACAACCGCAAACCCGTTCGCAAGAAACAAAACACCCACAACTCATAACGTTGCACACCTACCGCTTCAACTGTTGTATACACATATCATGTTTTAAAGAACTAACGCATCGCATTACTACGTCTACAAGTCACACGTGATATCAAAACAATTCTCAAGTCTACTCAAAAGGAGACAAGATTTAGAACAGAGAGTCAAATGTCAAGTATAGTACTCATAGATCTGAAGGAATGTATGTAACTCCAGGTAAACAAAGATGCTCAAGCAATGGAGTTTACTAGAGACAATTCAATTGACAACTCCAAAGGTAACCCTTGGATCAAAGAAATTCAATAGGACCAATAAGCAGAAGATCAGCGCATTAGTTTGAAACAATTTCAAGCTGAGTCGAAGAAGTATGAGGTTTATAGAAAAGAATATCTCAAACCCAAGACAAGGCTCATAGAACTCAAGAGCGCGATTAAAAATACTCCCGAATACATTGTTCATAAAAGAATCGAAAACTTGCAAAAATCACTTCGCAGTCTGAAAGAGAAGTTAAACAACAAACATCCTTCAAGAGAGTAACAAAGTATAAACGTGGCTTTGCTCTAATTCAATTTTATGTTGAAGTAGATTATGTATAGTTTTAAAAACAAAATGCACACAAGTTTGGCTAAGAGCCCAAAATATTTCCTCAAATATGTTAGAAAGATAATTAGGTGCACAACCTAACCAAAAGCAATCATAAAACTCGGAAGAGAAATCAAATGCTTGTTCAAAAATTTCCAAAGTCCATATTCAAACAAGCGTGTATAAAAGTTTTAGCAAGGACGAAAGAGAAAGTTAAACTCTACTTGGAAGAGAAAATTCGAGGTAAAAGTTTGCTTATAAATTTGTAAAGGAAACAAGTGGTGCGTTACAAATGGACAGGTTTCCATTAAACAATGAAGCTATTCGAAACTTCATTTAAAATAGCGCATGCCAAATTTAAATCAACTTTGTCAAAATTGAACAATAGTTTCAATCTCAATCAAGCAACAGAAAATAAATTCCGTTTAGAATTTCTTCAAAGAGAATTCAAAACTTCCTTAAAAGTTCAAAACAAGACTCCAAAAGTATACTTGGAATCACCATTTCAAAAGGATATTCAAGAATATTAGGATGTACTTAAAAAGAAGTCAAGCCACACAAGAAAGGATCCTAAATCAAGATAGTTCAAACAAGATCCACTAGGCATGAGACATCAAACAAGCTTTCAATTGATCCAAAAGAATACAAAAGTCATAGGAAAAGACAACTCAATCATTAGTAATTCCTCAAGGATACTTCTTTGACTAAGAACTCTGATAGAGATAATGAGAGGATAAACGATGCACTAATTTTGAAACAATCAAGCTTACTCATATAAGGATGAGATTCACAAGAGAGGAAAACCAAGATCAATTGTAATATCCACAAGATGTAAAAGATTAGTTAAAAATAAAGTCAAGCATGACATCATGGAGATGGAAGGCTTACGAGATACGTTAGTCCGTTCATAAGAAGAAAGTTAGGAGTCCAACATTTTCAAAGAAACAGCAATGGCACCAACAAGATAGTATGCTAAACCAAACTCTAGGCAAAAATAAATTAGGTAAAGTTTATCAAACGAATTCAATCGGGATAAAAGCGAAAAAAAATCCTTCATTTCCAAAATTTTGAAAAATACCCAAATACATAATCAAATGAAGATGTGCATTGGAACTATAGTAAAATTACTAGAAAGTCAAATTGTAATTTAAAGTAAATACAGTTCCATAAACCAGTAAAAGCACAGGTGAGGTATTAGAAATAAATAGTTGTTAAACTGTATAAGAAATCTTCAAAGTTCCTATATAGATAAGTATATATCTATTCAACAACAATTTTCATAAAAATCTCAAAATTGGCTGTAATCATTGTCAAATAAGAGGAAAACTGAATCAACAGGTTCTCTAAGAATGGACTCGGAACCCGGAGTCAAAAGGCACATCACATTAAGACAAGTTCAAGGCTATATCAAAGAATACAGGAGTAAAAAAGAACTCAAACAGAGGAAGGTAGATGCAACAAAGATCTCAAACAAGCATATGCACTTAAGATCAAACAAGAATGCCTATGAATAGAGGAATAAAGTTGAAATATCGAACTACTCTTCAAAAGGATTAGCAAACAAGAACTTCAAGTTAGGGCATGAAAGAACAGGTCGACTCGAACGAAATTCAAGACACACAACTGAATAACCTCGAGAAATAGTTTCTAGCGTTCCCAAAACCCGCGATTCGCTTTACTCAAAACTCGCATAATCTATGATAACCCATTAGTGCTTTCATATACATAATTCACTAGTATTAAGCCGACCAAACTTAATACAAAGAATTATGCAATGCAAGACTAACAGCGTTAATCAATAGACCATCATGTGCATAAAAGCTCTAATTCTCATCATTCGACAAGACCTAATACATGACAAACGCTCAGAGTATGCAATCGAAGTATAGTCGGTCCATTCCTCAGGCTCTACAGAAAAGACCACTCTGATACCATAATGTAACACCCTAACTACCAAAGCTCACGCTTCCGACTGTGCAACTCTGATAGCTCGGACATTACGACGACACTTATACTATTTAATACTAAAATATGAGCCTATTTAAAACTTTAAACCGCAAAACCACTCCCAAAAATACTTTTGCTATACAACGTACATCCATACATACCATACAACTTACAAAAACTAATAAAGGGTACATCCATATATATATATATATATATACAAGCATTAACCAATACAATTTCTATCCCTCTTACAGAATATATCAAGATAAAGGCGAGGGCACAATAAACCATAACTAAAACAATACAGAGCATCTCAACAACAACTAAATAAACTCTTCGTGACTTCTGCACCCATATCCTGAAAGGGGAAAAATGTAAGGGGGTGAGAACATCATCCTCGAAAGGGTTCTCAGTAGAGGGTTTTTGGGAATTACAATAATAGGATACGTGAAGATAAACTGTACCAGTAATTAATAACCGTCTTGTGCCTCTTTTCAAAAACAACGGTTTACAATAAAAGAGAAATCTGAAATCTTTTCTGAAAGAGGAACTGTTCATTTAAAACAAGATTCAAAAGCCTTTCAAAAATGTTTATCTATACTGAACCAAAATAGCCTTTCATATTTTTCCAAACCAGAAACACAACCGAAACCAACCATTGGTCCATCTCAATTCAACCACGACCCTAGGCCCAAACACTCCAACCATCAACCAGTCACCATAATCCAACAGAGTCTCAGTCGCAAACACAAATAGGAAGGTTCAAGCACAAACAAACAATTACAACAAGTAGAACAATTAGCAGTTAATCACAAAGGCAAACTAAGTACAATATGCACACTCAAACAATGTCACATAGATGCATATGATGCATGCCTGTCCTAGTGGCTAATGATATCATCTATCGATTATAGAGCCAACCCGACAAGTCCTGGTAGCTAACTATTGGACTGTCCCTCTATCGCGCATCCCCAACTCGAGTTATACTCAACATAAACTTGATCATAATCATTATCCATATCCAACACCCTCACTGGTGTATATTCACGAGGGCGAGCTCATCCGGAACTTTCACAGTGCCCGGCCATACTTACGACATAAGGTCAGCAGAGTCTCGAGCCTCCACCTGGAGCACGTGGTGGCTAGCCACTACTTTCTCCCTGGGAACTCGTGCCTCTGATAGTGGAAGTGTAAATCACAATTATCAATAATTCAGCATATACATGCATTCATTCTCAGCCATGGATCAACATCCATATCAGCCATCTGGCTCACGGTTCAGTCCAAAACCAACCAATATTCATATCATACACAGCCATTCCGGCTCAAGATTCAATCCAGAACCAGCCAATATTCATAATGATACACAGCCATTCCAGCCTATAACAAAACAGCACCACCATTCAACATCATCAAATTCATAAAATCGGCATTTAAGCCGTAAATCACTTTTTCTCAATTCATTTCACTTTGAAATCATGTTTCAACTCTTTTCAACCTTGGCTTTAAAGATCTTATTTCTCAAATCATCTCAGGCTCATAAGCCACTTTTACTTAAGGTAAATTCCCCTTTAAAATAATGCCACTCTCGGCATCCTCTTTACAAAACTTCCATAACCATGGAAAGTTAAAGATTCATTTTGAAACATTCAAAATCATCCATCCGACAATGAAATTTTATAACAAAGTTTCTCGGCAGAGTCTCAAGTCTTTAAAGGAGAATAACATAACTCATTCTGTCAAATTCTCTTAAAATCATTAAAACCTTGGCTTTCCGATTTGAGTAATAAAATAGGATCTAAGCCAAACCGAGTCACGTAATCATTTACTTCTTTCAAAGCCGTTTCCTTTACTTAGGCAAAACCAATTTCAACCCCCATGTTAAATTCTAGAACGTTTCAACTGTTCAAAATTGTTGTAGTCTTGCAAGAATTCAGAATTCAAAGAGTACTTAAAACTTTTCTCAAAATATTTCAAAATAAAACTTTTCAATAGACATTCATGTTCTTTCAAAGTCATTGAAACTCCTCTAATTGAAACCCTCAAGTCAAAATTCAAAGGCATTGCCCTTGTCACATTTAAAACAGCTTTAAAACATAAGTTTCATATAAATAACTTTCTCCTGAAAGAGATACAATGCCTTTCTTAAGAAGCAAGGCTAAATCACAATTTCCTCTTTAATAATTCATTTCAAAAGCATGAATCATCCTTTTCTTGATAATTCAAATAAAATAGTAAAAGTCTTTAACTCATCATTTTCTAGACAACATTCAATAAAGACTCGAATTTTATAAAAATTTCGGCAGCACCTCCCCTAAAACTTGGACTTTGACACCCGGTTCGGGTCCCAACTAAATTGTTTCACAATCCTTTTCAACAGTCCAAATTTCAAAATCAGTCCAAGGCAAGCCAAAATCCAATAGTCATCTCAATTCCATATTTCAGGAAAATCGTTTCAAAATCAAATCATTATCAGCCGAATAAACTCATTTCTAAAGCTTTAAAGAAACGGTTTAGCAACAATCGTTTATCAAACCAGATCATTTAAAGCAAACCAGGCTGAATTCAAGAGTGTATTCTATTTTTCACATTCTCAAGAAAATCAACTCAACTCAAATCAATTCCCAATGGATTAAACTCGATCTCAAAGCTTTAAAAGAATCAACTTCAAAAGCATTTCGTTTCACAAAACCACACAACAAACCAACCAACAAACATTCATAATCAATCGAGACAATTCAAACCATACATAAGGCCGACACAATCACCAAATACTCATTTTCTCACATCAGTATCCATATATAATAATTCCAATATACAAAATATAGTTTTTCAGAAAGCGCCCCTACCTCAAAAAGCAAATTCATAACCCAAACGCGTCCTTTCCGCCTCAACCCAAAATCAACAATCAAAATCCCGGCTCCGCGTGTTTTTCTCAATATAAGAAACAGCCTCAACGCCACGTATAAGCTCAGCTACTACTTCCTAACACATCAATATCGCGAAAATCTTAAAACTCATAACTGAAAACAAATGGCGAGGATTTTCGAGATAAAACACTTACTAAAATAAAAGGAATGACACGGCAGCCTCCGCAACACTTATACGACACGAAATCACCGGAACTCAAACATACATTACCAAGCCTCAAGGTCTTTAGCCAAACATAACCGAACGCTAAACCAGGGGTTTTCGAAATGTGAAATACTTACTATACTAACAAGCGAAGCAGCTACGATTTCGAATTGCCCCGACAAAAGATCTGTGAGCGGCCAGAAGCTCCGGTGGCCCAACAGCAGCTTTAATTCCAACGCGCAAATACCGGGACTCAACCCTGTGTAACCAACGTCTCAAAATTTCTAACAGATTATAACAGAGTACTCAATTTAAGGGGTTTCAGAAGCAAAATGCTTACCAAGAAAGACTGGTTCCGGCGGCCACAATACTGCTCCCGGCAGCCAAAGGTGCGGCGGCCATGACAACAACGGCAACTGAGCTCCAACGGTGGCAGAAACCCCTCCTACTTACCCATTCTGGTCTCCTTCTCTCCAGCAGCAACAAGGCAGTGGCGAAGCCTTCACAGCGACGGCGGCAGCTTAGCAACGGCAGAGGGGTGGCAGAACCTCCTACCACCATCGCGCCTCATCTTCCACGCAACCTCCTTCTCTCTCCACGAAGCTCGACGGCGGCAGTAGTCCGAAGCGACGGCGACAGCACACAACGGCGCGGCTCTGCGCGATGGTTCGCGCTCGTCCTCGCGTGACCTTTCTTCCTTCTCGCGCACAAGCCCACTCGTTAGTCTCCTCCTCTCTCGCCTAAGTCCCAATCTGTGGCGGAGACGACCCCGCAAATAACAGCGGTGGCATCAACTGGGCAGGGATGGCAGGACGCGATGGCGGCAGTGGCGCTAGGCCGGCGACGCCCTTCCTTCCTCTCCTTCTCAACGATGGCGCGACGCACCTCCCTTTCTCCTCCTCCCGCTGGCTCACTGTTTCTTTCTTTCAGGGAAAAGGAAACTTTGTATGAGTTGCCGATGGGAAAAAATGAATGGGGTGGCGGCTACAGGGTTTCAAGTCTGTGAGTTTGCTGAGGGTGAAAGGGGAAAGGGTCTGCTACTGCGGGTGTGTGTTTGGGTGAAGGGAACCAGGTCGGGTACGGGTCACTGGGTTAGGGTTTTCTCATTTTGAAAATTAGGGTTAGGGATATTTTGGTAATTTCAAATAAAAGTAGGGGAATATAGTAATTATGAACAAATTTTAATCCAACAAAATTAATGTATAAAAATACTATTTGCTCATCAATTTTTACAAATTATTTTCAATAAAATGTCCCAACCAAATAATTGGAAGTAATATACTTAATTTCTTCATATTCTAAAATAGCAGTACTAATATTTTAAATATTACTTATTTAATCCAAATCATATGAAATTCTTATTATTTTATAACTGCCAATTTGATAATTTAAATATAAAAAATAATCTAATAATTATAAAAATTGGATAATAATAATAACTTATCTCAAAATCAATAGTTCACAACTTGCCTTAATTATCTTGAATAAAGTAGTTTCTGAAATTAAGGTTATAAATAACTATATGATTTGAGACTTGATCATAAAAAGACTTTTTAAAGATTCTGGGTCTTACATTAGATATGTAGGATGCTGTCCGGGCAATCATCATCAGTGCAGCGGCGTCTTCTGGGGCTGGATTACTATGTGTTGACATATAACGTACTATAAGAATAAGAATAGACGAATGATATTGAAAACCAAATTTTATTATGATGAACTTACATTTTAGATGGAGCTGGTGGAACCGTGGGTGTGCTTTCATCAGGTTTCGGGGGTTGTGGAATGCTGCAGTATTAGATAAAATGAATCATATTATAAAAAAAACAGTTACAGATCAATTGTGAAGATATACACCCAAATAAGGAAAATATACACCCAAATAATAATAAAATAAACCCAAAAACGAACTAAGGAAAATATACACCCAAATAATAATCAAATACACCCGAATATTATTCCTGACCTTTTTGTTCTTTCTTCACTAATTCTCTCTCTCGGAGACTTTGCGGGTGATGGTTCAATTGTTGGCATAGGAGTTGTCTAGGGCAGAGAGACATAAACTTGAATCGGAACTTTAAACAAGACAAAAATAAAAAGTTAAGAAAGCCCGTTAAAATTCATAATTATAAGGTTGAAATTTAATTGTATAACTCACATTGAAAGCACTTCAGTTTGTGAATGTGTCTCCATCTGCACAACCATCATGTTCTGTTGAGCTGGGTCACTGGCTTCTACCAGACTCAACTTGAAATACACCCAAATAAAGTCAAAATACACCTGAAGCATTGAATAGAAACACAGACTTTGTTTTTTGAGAACTTACGTAGTTGCATTTTTGCTTTTTTTTTCGCCTTTTTTTCTTGAATAAAACATTAAAGGGCTTTTTTTTTCTAAAAAAAAATATATACAGAATTAGAAGCAGATGGTAAAAAAGATAAAAGCAGCTGATATTAAAAATAGAAATTACATGCTATCAGCCGGTTTGTTTATGCTGCTTTGATCTGTTTGTCCTTGAGACAAAGGATCATTCTCACTTCCTAAGTTCACCTCCGGCATTCTAAGCATAGAATAAACATCATTCAGTAAAAATACCATACAGTTAAATCAAGAAACAAGATTTTATCAAATAAAGGTTCTTACGTTTCGGATGAGTCATAGCGACCTTCTGTCGATTGCAGGTCAGCTTCCTTCTTCCTGGGAAACCCAAAATAATTATCAGCAACCAAAACACCTTAAAATCGGTAATATACACCCAAATATAACAAACCCCTGCGCAACAGCTTTTTCATTGGTTTTCTTCTTTTTTTATTCCTTTAAGAATTCTTGTAATACTTCAATTCCAAATTCAGATCTGACAGTATATGCATAAAAGAACTTGTTAAAAAATATAATTTTGATGATAAACGGTAATATAGCTTTACAAAGTATCTTACCCATCATAGGATTGAGTTTGTTCAGGAGACGAATCCTTAACAACGTGCTTTTTCTTTTTGGATTGCGCCCTGGAAAAAAAAGTATGAATCAGAAAAACAAAATAAAATTGATGATAAAATACTATCCAAAGCAGTGCTTACTGAATCAGAAAACAAAATAAAATTGATGATAAAATACTATCCAACGTAGTGCTTACTTTAATTTTTGTGTGTAGTCTAAATTTTTTTTATTTTTTGTTTTTTTTTATTGTGATGATTCTTCACTTCTGAAAGTTAATGAGAAACACTCTGTTAATACATCAAATTTTGAAGAAAGCGATGATAATTTCAGAATCTTACCCATCATTCGATTCAGTTTCTGAATTGGAAGGCAAACAATCATTAGTAAAATACATGCTAAAAGTGACAAAATACACCCAAAAATATTACTTACTTTTTGGTTGTTCTGGTGGGTTATTTTCTTTTTGGTTCCTTTGACTCTTCTTCAGACTCAGACTCAGAGGAAAAATCAACTTCAGTTTCAGATGTATCACTCTCAGATGATGATGAACTTGCCTTATTTTTTTTGTTTTTTTTCTTTTTCCTTCATTTGTTTCAATTTCTTTTTTGTTTCTGCTTTCTTTACGATGCCCTGAAACAGTAGAAATATTAGTTTACAACATCTACATAAATAAAATACACCCAAATTAGAGAAGGTATTCTGTTCACTTGCCATATGTCCATCTATTTCTGTTCTCGTCCTTGCAACCAACTGCTCTCTATTCTAGTTGCTAACCCAGGGGCAGTCCAGGATTTTCTTCTCCTTCATTGTCTTTATTTTTTGCCAGATGGAAATAGATTATCATCAAGGCAAAGAGGCAGCCTTCTATTGATTTTTTCTTTTTTTCAGACGGTAATTATTTATGCCTTTGATGATGAAATTCAGCACATGGACTCTCCAGTTACCCTCCGTTATTTTGTTCATCTTAAAAATTGGAGCTAGGTGCACAGGAGAGATTTTGTTTATTGTTGTTGGCAACAAGAATGCCATCTGAATATAGAGGATGAAAATTCTCTCGAACATCAGACGATCTTGTTCATTTTCAACACCAATACTCATGTTCTCATCGGTCAAATTCTTTAGAGTCTTCCACTAGAACCTTCTAAAAATCAATTTGTTCTCTTCAAAAAGTTTTTTATAACTCACTTTATCAGGAAATAGATCTCCTACAAAAAAAATAATTTACACTTTAAATCACTTTAAATACACCCAAATATCACTCATATACACCCAAATGTCACTCATATACACCTATATTTATTTCATGATTACATGATAGCAGAATAAGATATTTAAAAGAAAGAAAGTATAAAAGTTTTCTGTAATCAGTTACCTGATGCATTGAGACCAAGCGCAGCCCCTATTATGCTGGGTTTAACTTTAAAGGAACCATAGCTTGTTTCAAGTGAGTATTTGCCCAATTTAAAGGAGTTAGCCAACTCCTTTAATAGTTTGTGATGCACCTTCATTGGCGGGATGTGAATGAGTCCACCAAAACCTAATTTCCGAATAATCGCTTTCTATGCCTTGCTCATATTCTTAAATTTTTCACTCAATAATCTGGTGGCACACTTCAAGTCTTTGATTTGCTGTAAAAAAAGCAAAATTAGAGTCATTTAAATAACATATATTTGTATTAGAAAAAATTGACTTGTTCTAAGACATATATTTATGCTTACATTGTATTTTTTTCCACCTTGGTTCTTGGTTGCCATTTTTACTGCAATAAAAAAGAGATACTGTCAATAGATAAAAAAATACACCAAAATATCAGAGATATACACCCAAATATCAATCAGATACACCCAAATATCAGCCACATACACCCAAATTCAGTCTTATAGACATTTTGTTTTTTTTTTGTTTTTCAATTAAACGAAATTAAATGAGTTCAAAATCATATTCCAATCGACTAAACATGCATAAAATGACACTACAAGGTCAAGCACAATTAGAACAGGACCAGTTAGACTTTAATACTCCTAATATATATCAGTCTCATACACCTCTACATTTTTTTGGATTACATGACATTATATGAGTTCAGAAAGATATTTAAGTTCAAAATGCCACTAGAAGCAACAGTCGCATTCCAAGTCCGACATATACACCCAAAAATCCGTCATATACACCCAAAAATCATTTAAAAGAGGAAGAGTCTTTCATGTAAACATGTAAACATGCACAATACAGAGTATACAAACCTACTTAAAAAATATGTAAACATGCAAAAAACTTGTACCAGAACAGATCAAAACACACGTTAAAGCATTCACTAGAAGTACGTAAAATAGCGTAAATGAAGAACAGTTTCATCAGAACAATAATATAAGATCTAAACCAAGAACAGTGAAACAGAGAGAGAAATATGGACGATATAGTGCTTCGATTTCGAAATCAGAAACAGAAATGTTAAAAACCTAGAAGAACAGTAAAATAGTACCTTGAATAATGTTTGTTCATTTTTTTTGTGTGTAGATTTGTATGTTTTTTTCTTAATTTCTTCTACTTTTTGCGAGGAGTTAGAAGGTTTCTTCAGAATTGCCGTTGGTTTCAAATGTGACTTGAATCTCGACGATTTAGGTATTGATTGAGGAAGAAGATGAAGAGTCTTTTATAATGAACGCGTTTTGAAAAAACGAAACGGTTGAATAAGGCACATGTGTTTACGCTCGATTGTAGAGGAATGTATTGCGCGTGTTTTTTGTGGAACTTGGATCAACTTGTATAACTTGTAAGGTAAAAAGAGTTATATGACAACAAATAAATGTAAAAAATAAATGATAGTAAGATTAACGGGAGAGACTGAGAGTAGAACGCTGATTTGAATTTCATGGAGAAGACACAGAATTGAGCCAAGCTCTATGAGGAGGAGAAAATGCGCGGTTACACCCAACTGGCCAACTCACTGAAAGTTTCAAACTTGTTGGTGTCGCGGGTAACTTAGTCGTAGTGGTGCTCTCACCATTGCTGATGGTTTTCAGCTTTTCTAAACATAACAACAACACTTTTCTCTCTGTCTCTCCCCCTCTCTATTCATAAACCCTAGAAATCAATCACTATGACACTGTTTCGAAGACTCATCTTCATTGAGCACCAACGGCACCGCCTTTTCAACCTCACATACATTTTCTCTGCTTCTTCTTCTTCTTCTCAATATCATTATCTTCGTTCCTCTCCGTTTTCCTCCGCCACCACCCCTTCCCCGCAGACGCAACCTGACGACCCCGCCCACCGTGGAACATCCCCGCGCACGAGGTGGAGCACTTACGGAGACATTTTTGACAGCCACACCAAAAGAGCCCCCGCAATCAGTGACCGTGAACTAGAAGAACATGAAGAAGATAAACAACTGAAAGAAGAAGAAGAAGAAGATAGTATTGAAAAACTTGGTTGTGCTCTCGAAAAACGTGAGAGGAGCAGAGTGAAGACCGTCAGCACAATAAATAATGACATTTTTGGCAGCCACACTGAAAGAGCCCCCGCAATCAGTGATCATGAACTAGAAGAGCGTGAAGAAGATAAACAACTGAAAGAAGAAGAACAAGAAGTAGTAGAAGAAGAAGAAGAAGATGAGGAGGGAGAAGAAGAAGTTGAAGAACCTCGTCGTGCAATCACAAAACAACGTGAGAGGAGCAGAGTGAAGACCGAGAGCTCAATTCATGGTGGAGATGTTCTTCCGGAGAGAATCATTAGCACCAAGAGAAGCGGCGGCGCGAAGGTGAAGAAGCAGTGGCTTTGCTCCAATTGCGGGTACACAGCTGGGAAATGGTGGGGGATATGCCCCTCCTGCGAGTTATCTGGTACAATGAGGGAGTTTCATGAGGCCAAGGTCACTGATGCTGATAAAAGCAGGGCCAAAAGTGGCTTGGCGGTTTGCGAGGATACCATCCGGTTGTGGCTACCGCAGAACGCTGCTGAGTTGCGTCCTATCAAATTGGAGGAGGTAAACAAAGGATTCAGTCACAAGCAGTGGAGAATCCCTTTGTAAGTTCCCTTCTTTTTGTTAGGGTTTTGCTTTTGTCCTTCTAGATCGTGTAGCCATTGCTCTTTGAAATGACATGTGCTTCTTTTCTGAAGTGTTATATTGTGTAGTTTGATGTTTCCTTTAATTTCAGGCCTGGTACTTTCGGAACTGAAGTTTCCACTGTGCTTGGTGGTGGTCTTGTACCAGGTTCAGTCCAATTTACTCAATCTACATATTTAGTATATCTGCTATCAATATGACCCTGACGATGAAAACAAACTTTAATGTTTTGTGGGTGGAACAAGTTGGAAAGACTTGCTGCTTTTGCTGGTTGTCTTGATGAATGAATTGTTGCTTCACTGTCTATGACCCTAGTACGAATTATTACTTGGCATTTGATTTGAGCTAGTTGTTTGAGAAGTTACAATGGCTTTTTGTTTACTGTTTCTGTTTCCGCCCCGCCCCCCTCATTGACTCTAGTTAGTGGGGATCCTGGTATTGGCAAGAGTACTCTATTGTTACAGGTATGAATTATTTATTTGGTGGTAAACTGAATCTAGAGATTGGATTATCAACCTTTTTTTATTTATGTAGTGGTCAAGTACCACTAATGCTTTGTTTTATTGCGACTTTTGATTGGAAGATGGCAGCAATGATAGCAAAAGGTTGCAGTGAAGGCAAAGCGTCTCGAGTTTTATACGTATCTGGTGAAGAGGTTAGCTTTTATTGGGTTTCTTTCTTGCATCCTGGTATTGTAGTTTGGGATAATATTTGATTTCCCTGATGTGGGCACTGAAGTTTAACATTTGATTTGTGACTGTGCTCTGGGTTTAGAGTTGGTTGACCTTCTTTAATTTGGTTGCATTTATTTTGTTTTGTCATGTGACAGAGCCTTGAGCAAATTGGTAACAGAGCAGAACGCCTTGGGATTAAATCAGATATATATTTATATTCAAGTACTGATATTGAGGTAGAAATCTGGATTTCTTCTGATTAGTTTGCTGCTAGCATTCTTCTTGCTTTATTATTTTCTGTTTTATACATGGATTTTTATTGAAGTTGTTGTCTAGGCCCTATTAAGCGATCATTTCATGTAATAGCCTTAACTTGCGAGAAGTGTATGGTGAAGTCTAGATACTTGTATGCTTTTTTATCTTAATTTATTTCATCCTTTCAGGACATATTGAAGAAAGCTCAGCTTCTTTCCCCGCGTGCTATGGTTGTTGATTCAATACAAACTGTTTATTTGAAAGGGCTATTATCAAGTGCTGGAGGTATTTTGCAGGTGGATAATCTGGCATATTTATCTATCCTGAAGAAAATTTAAATTTATCATGAATGATTTAGCTGTTATGAACAACAAATTTCTGTTTGGATTGTCTCAAAATGATATGTCACGTGGTGTGGTGTAGTTTGGTAACTTTTTTGGGGGTATTTAATTGGTTTTTTTTCCCCATGTTAACTTCATTTTCCTAGCATTGATCCTACTCAAATTAATGTTTTCATTATATATATATTCTATTTTCTTGTCATACCTTATTGTTTTAATCTGCTCATCTACTCTACCAAAAGTGGTCAAAGAGCATTACATTGTCCTTTTAACAATGAAGGGATGTTGCTTCCTTGGTAGATGACATTTCATCGGTGTGTGGCAGGTGAAGGAATGTACAGCGGCTTTGATGAGATTTGCAAAAACAACTAACATCCCAATTCTATTGGTGAGCACACCATTAATTATCATTCCTGTATAATATCTATTTGTTCTTTTTATATAGGTTTTCTGTGAACCTGAGAGAGCAGGGTTATATGATCTTGATAATAGTTTTAATTTTTTCCACCTGGTATTCAGGTTGGGCATGTGAACAAAAGTGGAGATGTAGCTGGACCTCGTGTCTTGGAGCATATTGTTGATGTTGTTTTGTATTTGGAAGTTGGTACCTTCTTACATTGTACCTTCTTTGTATAGTTTTTAAACATGATTTGTGCCTATTTTTTTTTTTAAAACAACTAGAGTACCACCCACGCTACGCGCGGTTATATAATTTATCTATATGGCTAATTAATCATAAAAATTGATATTAATGAAATACAGAAAAGGTCTAAATTTAAACACAATGATATAAGCATGTGTAATGATAAAAGTCAATCCTTCAATTTAAATATGTTAATGTATGTTGAGAAGCTTCACTTCTTTACGAATAATAAATGTCTAGTTAGTTGCATTATAATGTTACTTATTTTTTAGTTTAAATTTTTTTGAGTTTCATTATTTTATTTGTTGGTGTATGATTATATTTTTCTTATCTAAACAAAGTGGAACAGAGGACAGTTAATAAGAGGATGGTGTATGTAGAGGAAGAGGAACACATGTCTCATAAATAAAAAAAAATTCCCATTTTTTTTGCAAGTCAATCATCAATGATCCCCTTTTGAAAATTTCAATGTTTGCAGCACCTTGTTCTTCCTAGTCGTTTACTTATTTTACTATGTTGCATTTAAATTAAAACTATGCTGTCTTGTTTGCAGTACTTTTTATGTTACTAATAGCAGAATTATTGAAATCATTGAATTTAGTTAAGTTTCCTCCCATATCATCTTTTACTGGTCAGGGTGAGAAGTGTTCTTCCTACCGTATGCTCCGTGCTGTGAAAAATCGGTTTGGATCCACTGATGAGGTATGCTATTGCTACTACTTTGATGGTATGGTCTACAATGTTCTTGATATTGCCTACTTGGTTTCTACCAATACTTTTGAAAACTATCTGTCAGCAATGTGCTTAACATCTTTAATATTTCTAGATCCCATTTCTTGCATGTTTTGTTGTAAGGGATTTTACATGTCTAGTGCTGTTGCTTATCATCAATATAATTAAATAGAGAAGTAAGTTTGTGAATTATTATACCTATCAGGATCAGGGATATGATTTTGTGGGGAATTGTTAGGCTAACTACCTTGCTGACTCAGCAAGTATGTGCGTGGCGCAGGTTCTGGGGGTGGTGTGAATGGTGAGGAAAGGGAGTAGAAAGTGGGGTGGGCAATCATTTGGCTCAGACTACAGAGTCAGGCTGCTTTATGCCCTGAATTATTCTCGTTTTCTGCATCTCTATCCTTCTGATGCCCAATTTTTGGTTTCTTTCATATTATGTCAATTTCTCCATGTTATTTGAACTTGATATTACTTATTTCCCTCTCCCTCTTTAATAATCATGATCTGGGAAGAATGATGTTTGATATGTGTTGTCTTCAATTGGTTTCATCAGCTTGGAGTTTTTGAGATGGTACAATTGGGACTCAAGGCTGTTCCAAATGCCTCTGAAATATTTATCACTGAGCAACCAACACATTCAGATGTTTTAACTGGAATAGCTGTTACTGTACTAATGGATGGTTCAAGAACTTTCTTAATTGAAATTCAGGTAACTTTCTTTTGTGCTATCATTGATCAGAAACTAGAAGCTGTTAAGCCCGTTATGGACTTCCTTCTTTCGATTTTATATTGAGTTAGAACCCTCATCTTCCTTGCCAGTAATTGATGATATAACACAATTGTAACTTTGTAAGAAAACAATGATGCTTACAGACTTACAGTAGTCTTCCTTCAATACTTACTCATAAATTCGTGCAAGCAGTTTCTAGATTTCAGATGAATGACACATGTTAATGGGGCCTTTCAACATCCGTATTCATTCGATACTGTGCTGAGTTGTCAAAGCTCTTAATAACAAAATTGCAAATTTACAATTATGGTAGTGTTAGAAATGTCCAATACACCTTAAATTTCATCATTTTGTCTTGGGCTAATCTTCATCTTTATTATTTCTTCTCTATCATTTAGAAGAAACTATTTAGGCTGTTGTTCAATTATACTTTTCAGGCACTTTGCCTTTGTCCTTCCCCCATTCCAACTTCGTCAGTGGATCTACAAGTTAATGGGATCCCTACAAAAAGAGCTACTATGATAAAATGTGTAAGCTTTATTTTGGCTAGAATTTTGTACTTGCTTTTGTAGTTGATATTGTTATATCTAATAACCATTTATCTGTCACTATCTATTAAGATTTTGTGAGAAACATGACCTAATATCAAGTCTCCATTATTAAGGTGGTCCCATTCTTGCATTGTGGACGAGTGGACTTGTGCATTGTTTGTGCCTCTAGTCTAGTGGTCTCTTGCATGATGAGACATATTTAAATATGAAAACCATTTATCTGTCTGTTTAAAAAAGTTAATCCTTTAGATGGTTTATGTTATTACTCATACAATATGGTTTACTTTCTTTTTCCTTTGCGAATTATACTCCAAATTGGTCTTTAATAATTTTTGTTTTGGACAAATTAGTCTCTAACAAAAAGAAAAAAAGACAAATTGGAGACTAATTTAATTTCTCTACCATACTACTTTTAGAAAAAATAAAGCACTAATTTGTCACTTTTTAAAAAAATAGGGACTAATTTATTCTTTTATTTTATTAGAGACTAATTTGTCCAATATTCTAAAAACAATAGAAACTAATTTGTTAACTTTCTTTAGTGACTAATTAGTCTAAAGCAAAAATTGTGAGGGACCAATTTGGAGTATTACTTTTCCTTTGTCTTCATGAGGAGAAAATGAATGAAAGGGATGCTTGGAGAGTTATACTTTTTCTTGTTTAAAATATAATTGTCTGAAATTTATTGAATTAGGTTTGATTATTGCGTGTTCTTGAACTGTAGGTTCTTATAAAGCAAGCAGGACTTAAGCTCCAAGATAATGTAAGAGTTTATAAATGTGATATATGCTTTCTAGTTTTTTTTTTTTTTCAGTTTCTCTGAGTGGATTCATGTGCTCTGTTTCCTCATAATACACATTATGTAAAAGTTGATAAAAATTTTTCCCATACTTAAACATTGACTGATTACCCATTGCTTCTTTTTTTAACCACTCAAGTACTTGTCTGCATAATAGTTATAATTTAACTGGTGGATTTGTATTCTTGTTTTTGATATTTGTATTAATTCTAATATTTTATTTCCTTGTCTTGCCTTGGTACAACAGGCTGTGTTTTTGAATGTGGTTGGTGGATGGACACTTGCAGAGACTGCTGGGGATCTTGCAATAGCAGCTGCAATTTGTAGCAGGTTCATTTTCTACATTGTTTTGAAATGATGTAAACTTGTTGGACTAACAATACTTATGAAAGATGAGGTTCAAAGATGGTGCTATGAACCATTTCGTGCTCCTTGTTTGGATAAATAATTCTTACAGCCCGTGTTGAATAAGTGAACTGGACTGTTTTAGCTGTTCTTTCTTTCCCACTCATTAATTATTATCCATCTCCAACTCTTTTTTTCCTCTCCAGTTTCATGGAGTTCCCTATCCCAAAAGGTGTTGCATTCATAGGTGAAGTTGGCCTCGGTGGAGAGCTGCGCATGGTGAGCAAGTTCTTTTCATTAAAATTTTGCCACGTTAATATTTGAAAGCCTAACTTAGAGTCTTCAACAGCAGTGTTGTGCTGGCCATTCTATTGAAGAGGTTAATGATGATATATTAATGTTGCATCCTATTTCCAGTTATTGAAGCTTCCTTTTTAATATTTTCTCACCAGTTCTTGTTGGATCTCCTGTATGGTTTTTTGTTGGCAGCTTCTAAAAATGATTCAAAAATTATATTATTTGCCCATGTTTTGGTAGGGCGTCAAAATGGGCCAAATCCATCGGGTCAGCCCGTTTACCCATTTAAATGAGTGGGTTTTACTTTTAAAATTAAGTCCGTTTAAATTTCGGGATAAACGGGCCCGAGCCCCGATTAATCCAAAAAATGACGGGTTAAACGGGCGACCCGTTTATTTTTTTTTTACATTTTTTTTCAAAAAATCTTGCACTTTTAGCCAATATTTCTCCCAATACGACCAAAAATCTGATCCATCAACTAAAATAATACTGTTTGTTTAGGGTTTTTGACCTAAAAATGATATTTTTTGTCAAAATATTTTCAAAAAATAAAATAAAAGGGTAAACGGGCTAGCCCGTTTAACCCATTGGGTTGACAATAAACAGTCTGGGCTAAAAATGATGGCCTGCAAATGAAGCGGGCCTAAACGGCTGGGCCTAAATAGGCTGGGCTGACCCGTTTGACAGCCCTATGTTTTGGACTTGATTATTTGGTCGGTATGCTTTTCACAAACAATACATGATCCATAGTTAAATAATTTTTACTACTTCATCCTTAAACTATTCACTAGAGCTTGATTGAATTTAACTAGAACCATGCATCCTACAGTAAAATTGAGGACATCATATCTATTTGTTCCATCAGAATTTTAGCTTTCATAATTTTCATTTCCTTTAAAGATGTTTGAAACAATACCTTTTTCTGAAGCTTCTAAGATCTGCAGATTGCTTTTATATATTAAGTCAAATTTTAACAAATTGGTTGTTTGGTTTATTTATTTATATATCAGGTCAGCTTGACAATCTATCGGTCTAACTATTTGATGATGCAGGTCCCAAGAATAGAGAAAAGGGTAAACACGTTGGCGAAGCTAGGCTACAGAACTTGTGTTGTACCAAAACAAGCTGAAAAGGTTTTAGAAACTGAAGGTCTAGGAAATATGAGAGTTATAGGTTGCAACAATCTGAAAGAGGTTTTGGATGCTATATTCATCACAGAATGAAAGGTCGCTAGTGTTGTGAATAACTTGTAATTTTTCATCCATTATTATCACTTGGTGTTGTAGTAATGTAGGCATCGTACTCTGCCCTTTTGTTCACATGTTTAATCAGCGTCTTTTGTGGATGTGTTTAGCTGTCTGATGTTTGGTTTTCAGTTTTTTCGTCTCTTGCTCCAACCATTTCTTTAGTGTTTGAGAAGCTAGGTTGATGAGTTGAAGCTAGTAACCTTGCCCACATCCTATCAGTTATCACAACGTTCTTCTCACCTTCATTTATCAGCTGCATATTCAAACTTGTGGTTGTGGTGAACTATAATCTTGTATGAAATGATGTAGAAGGGCAACTAGAACTTACATGAAATGGGATGTAGCAGTTTCTTCCGTTAACTGGTCCAACTGTGAAGCCTGTGTATCCAGCCATTGCACCATGAACAGCACTTTGGGCAAGTAGGGTGCAGAACACATTATCAGATGCATTGCTTGGAATAGCACGGATCATGTAAGTAGGATCTACAAAACATTTCTTCTGACTGGTTACAACATTTTCTTCCTCCAGATATATAGCAGAGAATAAAATTGTTAAATGGAAGAGATCTCACCAATGTACTTGAGACTTAGAGTCATGTTTTTACGTTTTGCGAAGTGGTCCTGCAAGCATGAAAATCTAGCAATTCATATGATTGACTAATTGCTATCATCTTCAACATGTTTAAGTTAAGCTTGGTTTACCTTAATTTTCTGGGATAACCAGAGACCAACATCTTGAAATAACTGATCCGGAGTAGCATCGCCCTGTACTCTCTTGATAGGAGTTGGGTTTTTAGAAAGAAGCTCTTGTCCTGCACCCTCAGCAACTACTATAACCATGTGACTCTGTTCTTTAAGTCTTTTCTCGATGAATTCCAAGAGACCACCTGGACCTTCAAGATAAAAGTGTGATTCTGGAATCAAGCAACAGTCCACATCTCTGCTGGCAAGGGTTGCATACATGGCTATAAATCCTGCATGAATGCATCAAAATCCTGTTACTGTATTCAAATACAGAATGATGATATAGATAACAATGAAAACATGGACTATTTCTATTTATTAAAGAGGATCAAGCATTGTTGAATTGATACATATATTGAATTGAAGCTTACCACTGTAACGCCCCATTAACTTGACAACACCAATACAATTTTCCGTACTTTCTGCTTCCACATGAGCAGAATTGATAGCTCTTTGTGCCTCTTCAACAGCAGTGTCAAAACCAATGGACTTGTCAATAACCTAATTCAGATACATAATAATAACAATGACATTCAAATAAGTGATGCATAATAGAAGTAATTCAGATATGAAATGAAATCAAGGCATCCTTACAGGGATATCATTATCAATGGTTTTTGGAATTCCAACCACTGAAACTTTCAAGCCACGCCTTCTAACTTCCTACATAAAGAAAAGAACTAATCCTTATGAGTACACATTTATTTGACTTGTAAAAAGTATTGTATCCATGAAGGAAGGATTACCTCAAAAATCAAAGCAGCCTCCATCTGAGTTCCATACCCTCCAAGAATATAAACTTGATTGATGCCTCTATCCTGAATGCTATCAACAATCTTTGAGGTATCATGGCCACCATATGATGTTCCAAGTATGGTCCCACCTCTCTTATGGATATCATTCACAACCTTTGGTGTCAAAGGAACTGTGTTCCGAGAATAAAATCCGGGGTATCCTCCCTACAAATTTAAGCCAACACACAAGTTTAGTCTAAAAACAGAAAATATCGAAAATGAAAACACAAACCAAACATAGTCTTATATATTCATTAGTAATAATACATAACCAAATAAATGGTACCTCTATTCCAAGAACTCTGTGAACCCCATACATATGATACAAGCCACACACTATTTCTCTTATGACTGTATTTAAACCTGGACAAAGGCCACCACATGTGACAATACAAGCACACACTTCCTCTGAATCAAAGTATACTTTCTCAGCAGGGCCAGCACGCCTAAAATGGATTCCTCTAGGACTATTCTTGTGGACAACTATCTACATAAAAGTAACCAAAACCCAAATAAATAACCCAATAACACATCATAAGTTAGACCAGAGAGACAAGAATTGCTTGCCTGCTGTGCTACTGTGTCATCTTTATTCACATAATACTGCCTGTGGAAACACATTATAGTCACAGATTAACCAACTTTATCAGAGTTCAGTTGAATGAAAGAATCAAATTAAGGCTGAATAGGGTGACTCACTTAACAACTGCATAAGATGGATTGTCTTGTAATGGGTCAGGATATGTCTGCATGATAATCAACCAGAAAAAACAAAGAATCATATCTACTCTTAACTCAATTATGACAAAAATAAGCAGAAAGGCACCAATTTAATGAATAAGAGTAACAGTCTCACAGGGAGATGAGGTATGTAATCAGATAGGTGAGGTACATCCTCAAGAACAAAGTCAGAAACCGAGGAATTTGCACAATCCAGAACCATGATGATGATGATGATGGTGTTACTATGTTAGCACTTAGCAGCAGAATTGGATTTTGCAATTGTTTAGGTGAGTGTGGTTAAAAGTCACAGGTATTTCAGCAGCACACCCAGAAATCATAGCAAACAAAAACATCGGGTGGACCGTACCACCTTTATGAAATCCATGTGCCATAGAATATATAAAAGGAAATAGACAGCACCATAGATATATATGAACAATGACAGTGACATATATATTTTCTCTAAATATTTATATCTTTCAAGTTATTCCTCAATTTAAATGAATGGCTAATAAGTAATAACTTTAAAACTTTGTATGAAAGGCCACAACTAATCAATAATTTATGTAATTAAGATAAAGCCACAACTAAGAGTTTGTTGTATTCATTTTATGCCGAATATTCTACTGATTATTTCACCGTCTACTACACCTAAACATATATATCTCAATAAAAAATAAAAACAGTTTAACTTTCTTACCTTAATTCAATAGCTTTTCAATGCAACTGAAGATTAAATTATTACTTCTTACACACTTTAATTGGAGTATGGAAATTAGGAAATGTTTTATATATATATGTGCACGTGAGTTCATTGATTAAGTTTGATTTTTCATGCATAATTGTTCAATGCTTGATGAAACGGGTTAGTTAAATATCATCTTTGATCATTATTTATCAAAGTATGGCGTCATTAGCATTGCTCGTGCTTTGTGACTCATGACTCATGCTTCACATATTAATCTTATTGCCAATACGTCAATATTGATGCAAGCAATATATATATTTTCTTTTATGTTCTAATTATAATCCTAACCTAATACGTACAATATGATGAATCAGTGACGGAGAAAAAGTGTGTATGACTCGATCTGTCATTGTTGTAGGAGTGAAATAATCTCATATAATGATTACAAATCTTATATTCTTAGATGAAATTTCACACCATTAAAATTATCAATAATAACTAATTAATGACTACAAATTATAAAATTTGCTGGTTTTCTAGCACTCCTCTTGTATAAAAGAGAGGAGGGATCATTTATATGATTAGATTGTGTGGTTTGTATGAAAGGTAACGAAAATTGAATGATAGGATCAATAGAAGAGGGTCAAATAGTAATGGTAGGAGTAGTGTTTGGCAAGAATTGAGGAGTGGAACTAGTGGGTTCATTGTTTTTTATCAATGGGAATATGAATTCATGAAAAATAATATATCCTTTAGAATTATTTTGATAACTAAAAAATATAGTTTTGTGTACTGTAGGATCAAATTTTGATCAATGACTTAAAAGAGTTAAAATAAACAAAATTTCAAAAAGAGTATTAAAATTAAGAATAGAAGATGAAACTCTATTATCAAATTGGATTAGTCTAGTAATTAGTTCACTAATCTGCTTAAATAAGTGTTAGGGGTTCGAATTTTACCTTATATATATAACAACTTATTAACTAGCGACAAATCTTTAAATTGAGCTCCGATCCGCATCAGATTAATCCTTAGCCTGCCGGACTGAGATTTTAACACAACTTCTTTGATGAATTATCCCTTTTGATGAGTAAAAATTATTTAATAAAAATTTAGGACCATTATTGAAACAGATAATTTTAACGTTTGAATTAAATTGAGCCTGTACTAAATTAATGAAATTTTTAATGTGTTGAGACATTTTTTTTATTTTAATAAAATAATTCAAGTAAAATGACTAAAATTATCAACAATGATAAAAAAAAATATTTGTGATTATGAATTGAATTTTGAAGAAAAGACTCTAAACATTCAAATCTAATAATTCAAACACAATGCTTACTTTATTATGACTAATGAAAAAAAAAAATTCTTTATTTAAAAAATGACATATATCACAAGTTTTATCATAGTGTAAGAAAATAAAAAATATTGTTTGTGCAAAAAGTTAAATTTCTTTCCAGAAATATAGCCTAAACAAAAATGCCAAATGTTTGATGGAGTAATGTTAGTGATTTGGATGAAATTGATGGAGTGGGTTAGTAATGGAGGATGAATAGTAAAGATGTGTTAAAAAATATACAAGTCTTTTCTTAATCTACCCAAACTAATCAACCTCAAACTATTCGATTCCGGCAAGATACAATGGAATTTGAAAAAAGTAAGTTCATATGCATGGTTGCAAGTGAGTTTGAAAATATAAATTAAATTAAAATAAAATTCTAGCAAGTATAAAACATCAGAAAGAATTAAAGATGTGAAAAATTTAATAATGCCTTTATAACAAGCAATAGTTTGAGAACTATTTTACATATAAATAATTAATGGCTTAATTTTGGTGTAGGAAATAAAACAAGATAATTTTAAAATTAAAATGTGATGATGCTGAATTATTTAAAAAGAAAAAATGTATAAGAAGAACATAATAAATAGATATCTAAATTTAGGTTTGGAAGAAACCCAATTTGAGAGGAGGAGAATGACTTAATCTCTATTTTTTGAACTCTGGGTCTCAGTTTTTGTAAGAGAGTTACTTAGATAAAAATGTCAAAAATATTTTTTTAAAGATATTTTTTAAAAATCAAAATTAATATATATAATAAGAGTATTTTAGTCATTTTCTATAATAGGGGTATTGTAGTCATTTTTTATAAAAACTAATATTAATTTAGACGGTTTCAAAATTTGATTCACCATTTTTCGGTCAAATTAATTTGTCTGACCTAATTTTGACAAAAATAACACAATTTAATCGATTATATGTGTTAAATTTTAATTATAAAAAAACATTTTAAAAAAAAGACGTTTTAGTTATCTTTATCGGATCTCCTCTTTACAGAAGGGCCAAAAGAGCGCTGTGTTGAGTTTGGATTAAACTTAGACCAAGTTCTTGAAACACCTTTTCAAATGGAGCAACTCTTTCTCTTTTTCCTTGGCGCTGGCACGGTCAGGGAAGCGCAGCCGTCTAAGATACGTGGATGTCCCGACCATGGCCAGACGAAGGCCAGCGATTCTCAGTGACAACGGGCAAGAATCTTTTGTTCATCGAGAAGATCAGCAGCTGCTTGAAGCTTGTTTACTGGAAGAAGGGAATCGAGATTCGAGCAAGAGAAGTTGAGATCGAACCACCAAAAGTCGCTCGTCAAGCCCTTTAAAAAATCTGGTAATGAAGCATTGAATGCGGTGGTAAGTTTTCGCTAGGCAAACACAAGCAAGAAGTAGTCTCGAGTTTTCTAGTTCCTCCCATAGCGTTTTAGAGCAGTAAAGAGATCCTTGTTTAAAGGAGTAAACTTCTTCTTGCAGTTCAACAATGTGCAGAAGTCACAAAGATCTTTTCAAACATATGAAGCAGTGAGACTATCAAGGGTGACAAAGAATGAAAGAGTCAAGAAAGGACTAAGTTGTTGCATCCTTTTCAGGCTGAAAAAAGAAGATCGTCAAAAGATAGAGGTACAATAGTGTCGATGAAAAAATCATGTTTGTTTTTAGAACTAATAGCCATGGAAAATGATCGAGATCCAGAATGGTAATTGTTGCTATTAAGGACAGGTGAGACAAGAACTGATGTTGAATTTTCTGATGGATGTATATAACTAGTGTTAAACCTGTGCGATGCACGGGCTTATATTTAAATTTGATAAGTTAAATTAAAAATAATATTTTATAACTATATATTTTTTTAAATTTAGTATAACACTATCATCGTAGTTATATAATAAACGTGTTAAATATGTTGTTTTATCTTTATTCAAAGTAAAATATAAATAGAAAAGTTTGAAGTTTATAATATTCTTAAACCATAAGGAGGGAGACATGAAAAAAATAAGAACATATATAACTGTAATAATAGCATGTTAATTTTACACTAAATTTTGTATAAAAAGCTAATAAAAATTTATCGATCGATAACCTAGTATCTTACTAACTTCATTAGAAAAGCAATTGGCATAGGATGTTGTGCTCCTTGTTACACATTTCATTTCAAATCTGAAAAAAGAGTTATAGATAAATTAGTAATATCTATAGTAAATATTTGTACAAAAGTATAAATCATAACATGCTATTAAAATAAAAATAATATTATTCTTACCTAAATATTATTAAAAACCTCTTTGAACACGACATTTGTTGTTGATGACTTTGGATTGCCGTCTTCATCTAGAATTAAAACCCTGAGGCCACTGCGACTCTTAACTCTTGACAAAGCAACATAAAGTTGTCCATGGGTAAACACTGATTTTGACAAATAAAGCCCTACATGTGATAATGATTGACCCTGACTCTTGTTAATGGTCATTGCAAAGCATACTGTCAATGGAAATTGTCTCCGTTGGAACTTAAATGGCAATCCTGAATCTGAAGGGATCAAGTTCATTCTTGGAATGTACACTTTATCTCCAATATTTCTACCGGTCACTACTGTCGCTCCAATTACATTGCTGCCAAGTTCGTTAACTATTAATCTTGTCCCGTTGCATAAACCTGAAGTCTGGTCTATGTTTCGCAGTAGCATTACAGCGACTCCTGGCTTCAAAGTCAACTTGTGATTGGGTAGTCCCGAACATTTGATGTCATTTAGGAACTCTGGTGTGAACCACTCTTGTTGTACATCTTCATTCTCATCAGCTTGACATGTTGTGTCAGAGCTCAAATACTCCTTTTCCATCCCTGGAAAGATTGTCAAGACAAAATCGTTTACCTTCTCGACACTCTCAAGCGTGGGTGCAAGAATTGCCCTACTCTGAAAATACCTGTAATCTGACATGTTTTGCAACAAATTTGGATATGCAAAGTCTACCAAATGAGAGAGAGGGTCATCAGTAGTTGTAATCAATAGATCATTTGGAATTTCAACTTCTGATTCATCACCAACAACAGAGCCAATATTTCCATTTCCAACATCAAGTATCCAATTAGCAAATCTCTTCATTTCACCTTCATCTTGATCCAAAGAAGACATTAGAAGCCTCATATTCGTATGCAGTTTCAGAACCTTACAAAA
>NC_029778.3:51637354-51638623 GCF_000817695.3 Arachis duranensis
TCGACCTTTCTCTCTTGTATTCTAAATGCTATGAACTCCCTTAAACTCACACGCTGTCTCTTTCTATTTTCATCAGCCCTATGAGATTCTCGCAAAGGAATGTCTTCTTGGTAGCCATCTTCACCGTAAGGAAACATCATAGGGTACTGAAGAGGAATAAATGCGGTGTGTGTCTCATGAATCCTTTGCAGATGTCCAGACTTTAATTGAACTATAATATCACGTCCTGCATCTCCAGAATCAAAATCTCCTACTATTAGAGCTGCGACCTCGTTAGAAGATGGTAAATTGTAGACTCTTGCATCCTTTGATCTTTTTCGGTACAACCGTAGTCTTATATTTGCGATATCTCCTTGATTCAGGTAGTTTCTCACTATCCTAAATGTGTGAGCAAGAACATTATGTTGATCGATCATGTCCTTGAGATCTAGAACTAAGGACTGGTCAATGTTGTTGTTGTTTGTTCTTGAACTGTATAAAACATCAATTGAAAAATATTAGTATTCATAATTAACCAAAATCAAAGTACGAACTACCTAAATAATTTTTTAATCAGTTTGGAATGCATGATACAAACCTGAAAATCTCTATCCTGTTTGAGACCTCTTTTCTGTATCATAAATATATAACTGCGCAAATTTTGGTCTTTGTCCCTCAATTGGCACCAAGCTTCCAATTCTGTGGTAGTTTTGTCCACTCACAATGAACTGGGGAGGACCTGTCCCATCATTGATAGAGGTCTCTATTTTACCTCCGAGGGACGTGAAGCAAAACATGCTATTATAAGTTCTTATATTATCCTTAAAGTGTTTGCTTCTCTGATCTGCTCCAGATAATAAACCTTGCAAGAGCTGAGGTGGACGTTGCAAAAACGGCAATTATACCTTCCCTCGCATACAACATATTGAGAACTCAATATTGGATCCTGTTTTAGACTTTTCTGATCTCTCCTCATACCACATCATGGCGTCGCAATGCCGACAAAAAAATTCTGGGTCACCAATATCTATCACATCTAATAATCACCAAGATAATAAATTATGTTTCAGTTATATCTGAAAAAATACTTTATATAAAAATATATCTTTCTTTCACCATGTTAAGTATAAAAATAATATTTATAAAAGATTACCAAATACTGCAATTTATAGATTAAAAAGATGAGATCATATAATACAATTTTTTTGTGCCAACCTCAAGGTTTAAGTTTTATATGCACACTAATCAAACAATAAGAATTACAATATATCAATGTTCAAATACAAAAAT
>NC_029778.3:51640264-51641447 GCF_000817695.3 Arachis duranensis
TTTGTTTATAAAAAGCATAACAATAGTAAATAATAAACTGCTGATATTGCTACTTCTTAGATTACCTGTATTCTCAGCAACATCGAATATGGCTGGGTATTCAATTTGCACAGAATCATCTAATATAGTCATGTTTTCAGTAATATCCTCAACTTCTTCAAAAATTTTTGAAAGATTTATAGCCAATTCCTTCAAGAATATTTTTCTTTGTCTCAGGTGTCTTCCTTTTTCAGCTATGCACACTTCTTCTAATTCTTTAGTATCTAAATTTGAATTAGATGTACTTGCTCCTGTAATCATTAGAGATAGTAAATCAAGCACTTTATATTATAAAAAAAAAGAAAAATGAATATATATATTAAATGTTTGAATCAGCTGAGTTATGAATATATATTATGAAAGTAGTATTAAAGATAAAAGAAGTAGAATTTTAGCTTTGTGATAATTACAATCTATCATGCTTATCTTACCATGTCTCTTTTGAAGTAGCATAGTCTTTCTATTCAGTCTTGCATCCCTTTGCAATCTAATTCGATTTGAGCACTCCAATGAATCTATAATAATTATTTAGCATATATCAAACATTGTTTTTAATAGACCAATTGAAAAGTTAAATGTTTGGTCTTTAAGTAATAAAAGCATATATTAACATACGCTGACTTTGCAACTGGTGGATATTGTTTGATGTTTGTTGAAACTGTTGTTGACTTGTCTGATGACATGGGCTATCATATGCTTCGCATGTGATACCTGAATTACTAATAACCTGAATATTGGAACATCGTTCCTTTTCACCTACAGAGTGTAGATTAGTAGTTGGAGACCTTGATCGATATGGTGTTGGGTTATTATCAAATAAGATAACTCGAGATATTAGTTTTTTGAACATATTTTCTGTTAAAGTTTATAATTGAATAAATAGTAGGAATATCAAAATACATAAAGTGCATGTACATTCACATAAGTAAGTTCCAAAAAAAATCATCCAAAAATCAACCTGTATTGAGTCCATTTGTAATGTTCGACAACACCGATTGAAAATGCACATCATTGGAACCATCACTCGAATTTCCTGTAATTTTTTCATAAACAAATTTAGTAACATATTACAAAAACAATGTAAATTAATAATTTATTACTTGTCAATAGCTAAATAATATATAGAAAATATTGTATTTTATGG
>NC_029778.3:51646118-51647438 GCF_000817695.3 Arachis duranensis
CTTTATAATAATATAATAATATAATAATATTAGTACGTAACAATCGAAGAATAATTAACGTAAATTTTTTTAAAACTCTAAATTTCTTTAAAAAAATTTATGTAGCTGCAATTTAAAAAAAAATTAAAATTTTAAAAAATAATGCTAAAAAGAATTAACAGATATTTAAAAAATAGTGTTATAATATAAAAAAGAACAACCTAAGTAAAATCTAAATAAAATTAAAAAAATAACAATTTAAATAAAATAATTTGAAATTTAAAAAATAACAACCTAACTAAAACAACCCAAACAAATAAAATAATTTAAAATTTAAAAAATAACAACCTATGTAAAACAACCCAAACTTAAAATTTGAAAATAACAACTTAAGCAAATAATAATTTATAATTTATAAATATAAATCTAAAAATTTCTAGTCACGACACGTAAGCAAATAAACTCCCAGACTTAACGTATGAGCGCCACGTCAGCAAATTGGCTCCCTATTTGTATTACTATAAAGATAAAGACGGGATGAATTTTGAAAAGGGTTTTAATTTGCATCATCCATAGAAGAGGAGGGTGAGGGAGAAGGGGTTAGTTATTGAAATTCCAAATTTTTACCATTGATGAATATCATCAGAGTTTTGAGAGTTCTAATACCATATTGAAATTTTTGGGAGAAGAACAGAATTAAAAATAATATTATTTATAAAGTTGTGTTATTATTTGATACAATTAAACTATATAAAAAAATTATTAATTAATTTTATAAATATTTATCTACTTATTTTACTCATTATGATTCTAATAATAATAAGAAGTACAATTTATTTTACTTGAATTTTTTGTATTTTATTTTGAGTATTTTGGACCACACAATATAGTAAGTTTAATATCATGAATTTAGACATTCTATTATTCTGTAGTTTATTTTTTTAGATATTGAATAAAGATTGGTATAATTCTTTAATATTAGGAGTTATGATGTTTTACAAAATTTAAGAAGTTATAGAATTTATAAAAGATCGATTGTCAAAGCAGATTTTTTTTTATTTATAAAGACAAACTACATATTGTATTATTTTAATATTAAAATTATAATACACAAATTACGTATTATAAATACACAAACTGTATATTGTCAGTACAATATATATTTTGCGTATTGTACTAGCACAAAACAATATTCTTAAAATACTATAAAACTCCATTTTTTATAATATTAACGTAAAATTCTATTAACTCTCCAAAATAAAAATTCTTACGCTCCAGTATGCAGATAACTATTGTTAGTTTCTTTCATAGGTATTAGTAAAAAATCAGGGTATATAAGAG
>NC_029778.3:51647453-51658147 GCF_000817695.3 Arachis duranensis
AAATTTTTGTTCTTTATGTTATTCTCTAATATAAGATTTTTGTTCTTATATATGTGAGTGTCTTTCCTTATCCATATATAATTTTTTGAGTAATTACTCAAATTAGTCCCTGAGAATTTTAAAAGCGGACACTTTAATCCTTAAAGAAAATTAATACACAAAAATAGCCCCAAAGATTTTTTTCAACGGACAATTTAGTCCTTGGCTTAATTTCTCCGTTTGTGACTGACGAAAAATGATGAAGTGGCACGTCTGAAGACCTCGTGGACTGCTACGTGTTAGGTGACGCGGCTGGACAAATTAGTCCCTATCCTTGTCAGCAGAACAGCGTCGTTTTTCGCGTTTGAGAGGAATATAAAAAATCTCTCTTCACTTCATAGGAAGGTAAAAGACTCTAACCTCTACCTTTGTTCAGTTCAGGTTTTTACAGAGGAAACCATAACTTGTTAGAGCGTTTATCTTCTACATCATCTCCCATATCATTCTCGTTAGCAGAACGGCGTTGTTTGTAACTGTGGTGCCCCTCATATTTCTTCTCTACAAATCAAAAACCTACCGTGGTGCCCTGCTCGTATTCTGAAATTGAGCATGTCCCAAATGACAAGTAGTGCAGGAGGCTTAGCCACTTCTAGCTCCCGCGAAGGGAGGTTCGTCCATGAGGGCGGTGAGAATCTGAGTTTAAGTAAGGGACAACACCCGAAATGCTTATGTGGTCTCTATGCAATTATCTCCAAATCCGGCACCATCGAGAATCCAGGAAGGTTATTCTTCGGGTGTCCAAGGTATAACGTAATTACCGATTCTGTTGTTGGACTCAAATTATTTGGATTTAGAATCTTGTTAACACATTGAGGATTTGGACGTTGCAGAAAAACTATCCTATTGTAAATTCTTTGTATGGGTTGACATGGTTTTTGACCTCAACGGAAAGAATGTTGGGTTGAAAGAAGTTGCTGTTACTGATGACTTGGTGGGTGGTTTTCGAGAGACTTTGTTGGAGCTGCAAGACAGGGTGGGTGTGTTAGAGAACAATGAAAATGCAGTTGTGAAGAAAGACTGGAAAAATGTTTACTTTAATCTATACTTATCGGCTGGATTTATTGTATTAATTTATGTAGTTGTGTTTAATTGCTCTACAAAAGCTTAGATTTGTATGTTTATTCTGAATTTATGAATGAAATCAAAGTATTGTGCATGTTATGCGTTTTTTTGGGTAAATTTTAAGGGCATTTGTGTTGAATTTCATAAGAGTAACTGCATTATTATGTTCGGAAACAAATATAAATGAAAAGGGTATTTCTAATTATCTATCACAGTTAACTAATCAATGAACGAACACATGAATTAAGGAAAGACACCCTGGAGTACCATAATTAAAAACATACTTAGTCACATACATTCAACTACACAATTCTATGAAAAATAATAACATAACAATAGAAAAGATATATGTCAATTTCATGGAAGGCATTAGCATGACCACGACACTGAATATTAAAGTTTTATCCTAAATTCGAAGTTAATCCAAGAAAAAAACAGCCATGATGCTATTTCTTAGCACAAAAGACTAGAGTTTTAGATTAAATTTCGAAATTCATTCAAAAAGAGAACAAGTATAGAGTTGTTTCTCAGCACAAAAGACTATAATTTTCTCCTAAATATTAAAGTTCATCCAAAAAGAGAACAAGCATAGAGCAATTTCTCATCACTTCTTTCTAGGAGCCTTGAATCTTGGATTCGGGATGAACTGGAATATCCTTGTCGATGTACCCTTACTAGCAGCTGCCATTGTTTATGCCGAGACCCCATCACTGCTTCTAGGAGGTGGGATAGGTGGTGGAGTGTTTGACTGCACTGGAGGTGGTGGGAGATGATGTGGTCTAATAATAAGCTGCTTAGGTCTTGCATGTGGTGGAACATTGGATCTCAATGCAAAATCCTATAAATTGTAGAAACTAAAAAAATATAGTTATTGTATACTCTACTAAAATAGAGACACAATAGTGTAAATTATAGAAACAAAAAGATACATCTATTGCAACAAATCACTACATTTGGAACTGAGTTAATATTATTAGAGATCCAAATTTTAAACAAAATAATGGTGAAAAAATTATTTCAACATGAATAGGATAGTAACACGATAAAATTAGCTTCAAGAAAAAATGTTTTTCAAATGCAAGTATTATAATTAGAACTACATATAACTACAAGCATAATGACCCATTCTAGCAGTTTTTTATCATGTCTAATTCAAGGAACGAAATAAATTAAAAGAAAGACGGATCAGTCCTCAAGAAAAATAAAAATAGTCATATAAGTCCTTTTAGAAATTTAAATAATCCTATTCAGTCCCTTCGATAAGTTTGGTTCATGTTATACTTGAGATTGCGGTGCTAATTGTGAAACATGGATCTTATCTGCCCCAAGATTGGAGGATACAGAACTAGTTCCAGCACCACGTCCTCCATTCTCCTAGATGTAGTAGCAGGCCTTCTCTTTGGAGCTGGAGGGCCTTTACAAGTCTTTTGATTATGGCCAGTCTTGCCACATTTATTACATGTAACTCGAAATCTCTTTGAAACCTTGTTTCCATCTGTCTCCTTTTCAGAAGGGTCATTTCTTCTTCTATTCACTGGCCTTCCAACATATATATTCAGCTTAGGTGAGACTGGGTTTAGTATGTCTGTCTTCTCCCAATACTCTTCAAAATTGACTGGCTGGATGCAGTGCTGGTATGTTGCTCTAGCTGCTCCAATTTTTAAAAGTGGATGTACATATGGCTTAGCTCTATCACCCCTTCTTGCGATTGCAGCTAGTGCATGAACACAAGGAAGACCTAAAGATAATACATATTTAGTAACAACTCCAATTAAGTTCAATATACATATGTTGAAGTAAATACAAATTGAAATAATGCACCTGTCAACTGCCAAGTATTACAAGTGCACTTGTTATTGCCTAAGTGAACAGAAAATTTTTTTAACCCCTGTTGGACCTCAAAAACCATCCTCTCATCATCCCCAACCCATATTGGATGATAATACTTAACCCCTTTTATAATGTTGTCAAGTCTCTTTTGTTGTATAGGGGCCAATTCAGTGCCAACATATGTCTCCAAAACTTGTTTATACTTTGTCATTCTTCGCATAATGTAGCACCTCAGCTCTTCACACATTGTAAGGATAGATTTGCCTCTATAGTTAATTATCTTTGCATTCCATACCTCACACATGTTGTTCGTCAAGTTATCACACTTTGGCCCGTGACTAAATTGTGATTTGGTCTAACATGCAGGCTCAAATCTAGATAAGTAGTTCCATGCATCTTCATTCACCCTCCGAAGCTTCTGCATATTTTTTTCAAATTCTGTGAAAGTAGTACGCTTGGCACACTTCCAAACAATATTCTTCACCTGCTTATCTTTGAACTGGTTGGTAAAGTTTTTTCATATGTGTCTAACACAATTTCTGTGATATGCAGGTGGCATCACTTCTTTTAATGCAGGTAGAAGACCCTAATTACAATAAAAAATGAACTTATATAACAAACTATAAAGTACAAATGATGGTTATATAATAGTGATTGATTCTCATCAAGCTTATACTATTGAGACAAATTTAGTAACTTTTACTGCAGGGAAGAATAGTCTAATGAGGAACGATTTCACATGTTACAAAAACCAAGCTATTACATATTAACTATGTCTACATTAATCCTTTTTTAAAGGTTTTTTGCTATTTTAATTACTCTCTTTTCTTTATTTGTTTTATCTTTTCTTTCATAAAAAAATTAGCTAATCATAACACATGCCGAACCATGTTAAGGTAATACAAATCAAACATTATTTTAGCATGTCAACTGTGTATACAAGAAATTAAAAGATGAGTTATAAACATTGACTTAGTCAAAATAATAATGTGGAACCTTAAAGAAAAGTAATATTGAATAGGAATTAACAGGAAAGAATCTTGTAAACCGTGTATATTTGTTAAAATTCTGAGTGGGCACATATTTCTTGATTTGGTAACTCTTCAGTTGATTATTTCATGCATATTAAATTAGCCACGGACAAGGGTTAGTTCTACCAACCACAGCATCTGCAGTCACAGTCCTACCATTCCCAGACCTAGCATTCACAGCTTCTTCTCCTATGGTTCCAGCATTGACACCTGCATCCTTTGTATTAACAGGATTCACATTCACACCTTGCACATTGTTTACTTCATTACCTTCCACAGCAACCTCATCATTACTTTGCACATTTTCACCTTTACTAGTAGATGTCTCCTTAGCCCCTTTTGGTTTTTTTGGTTTTTTTATCCTCTCCTATCCATGCTCACAATCACATCTCACTCTCATTTAATCATTCTTGATGTACCTAATCTTTCTCCCCTCATAGATGACATGATCTTTTAGAGCAGCCTTAAAGCTTTCAATTGTTGTGAATTCCATCCCCAATTTAAAGTACAGCTCTCCAAAGCCAGCATTTTCATTAAACTGTGAAAACTCATACCTCTCTCTCTCTTCTTCAGAACTCTCTGGAGTTAGCAGTGTCTCTGACTCATACTCAAAAGTAGGTTCTTCCTCCTCCTCATTTTGTATACTTTCTTCATTATTTTCAGCACCATTGTTGTCAGTACCACCAGAATTTGGCACTGGAGCCTGTGATGAAGTTGGACTAGTATTCATGTGTCTAACATTGTCTGGGGACATAAAATTGGACCCAACACCAGCTGGCCTACTATCCTTTGGGCCACCAGATTTTGATCTAAAACCACTTGGTCCTTTAGTTTTTGTCCTTGCAGATTTTGGGCCCCTAACACTTGGCCTAATTGAGCTAGGCACACTTGTTTGTTTCTTGTCAATCTTTGACTTCTTCTTCTCCATACCACTCTCTGGTTTTTTCTTAATTTTACTACTCTTTTTATTGACAATCACACTGTCGGAGTCACTGCTTTCATCTTCAAATCTTGGAGGGGGTGGTTTATATGGTTCGTTCTCAGTGGTTTCATACCCCTCATCATCACTAGATTCCTCTTCCACATCTGCACCACCCTCAAAGTCCAAGTCGATATCCTCAAGTGGAGTAACCATTATCGGGTGATCAAAATACAAATGAAACTCATCAGTCCCCTTGTTCTTTTGTATGTTCTCGCGCAACTGATTAATCTCCAAATCTCTTTTTATTGGGTGCAGTCCACTCTCAAAATCAGCAGTCGTAACATCATACCAATACATAGTAGTGTAGTTCAAATAGCCTAACTCTTTGAACAGGGTTTGTAGGCCAAAGAAACAGATAAGATCAACATCCATCTTAGAAAATTTCTCAACTTTTTCATCCAGATAAAGAAAAACTCATTTGTTATCCCTAACAAAATGCCCACCATGGTGAAAAACAAGACTCACAAATTCCTCCATTTATTTGCAAGAACAACACGTTTAATGATTAACAAACATAATCATATAACCCTAAATTCTGACAAATTCTATAAAGGAAAAACAAAAAAAAAACAAAAAATCTACCTTTAACACCGTAAAAACTAACAACTTTGTATACTACTGAGCAATTGTGAGGGAACATACATGCAAACACAAAATTAGAACTAGCAAATAATGCCATTGCACATTTTGTGCTCTGTACCCCAACCCAAAAAATGAATCAGTAAATCTAAACTAGTTTTTCAGACAGAGAATAAGAATATAATACATTCTTACCTTCTTCAACGCAAGTCTTGAGTGGTCCTTATCACTCTTATATGCAATTCCGTGCTTTTGGATTTGAGCATGAGGCGTCACGAATGGTAACAGAATGCAGAATTTTATCAACGTCGTTACAATGGTAATGTGGGAGATGTTGTAGGAGATGAGGTGAGAGATGATGTAGAAGATGAAAGCTCCAACAAGGTATGGTTTTCTCTGTAAAAAACTGAACAAAGGTGGGGGTTAGAGTATTTTACCTTCATATAAAGTGAAGAGAGATTTTTTATATTCCTCTCAAACGAGAAAAATGACGCCCTTCTGCTGGCGAGGATAAGGATTAATTTGTCCAATCGCGTCACCTGACACGTAGCAGTCCACGTGGCCTTCAGACGTTCCACTTCATCATTTTTCGTCAGTCACAAACGGAAAAATCAAGTCAGGGATTGAATTGTCCGCCGGAAAAAATCTTTGAGGGTGTTTTTGTGTATTAATTTTTTTTATTAGAGACTAAAATGTTCACTTTTAAAATTTTCAGGGACTAATTTAGATAATTATTCTAATTTTTTTAAAAAAATATGTGATTTTACTCTAGGCCAAAGTTTGGTGAAGTTGTTAGTTTTAGTGTGCAACATGTTTCTTAAATAATAATTCTGATAATCAACTAGGTCTAATAGTAAGTTAATATATAATAAGTTAGTTTATAAATGTGGTAAAATTAATTTCTAATCAACCATTTGGAACCATATAAAAAAAGTAAAAAGAAAAAAAAAGAAAAAAATAACTTTTCTATGGTCAGATCAGATCACTAATTTTATAAAAATTCATAATGTATTAAAACTACAGAGGTTAATTAGAAATTAAAATTTTAATTTTCACCAATAACCATAGTGAGGGATCACTTACCAGACCCAACTGCCCACAAACCTGGGAGAATCAAAAGCTTCCTTTTTTCGTTCTCTTCGACACTTTCTTCCTTCGCTTTCTCTTCTTCAATCCAACCAAATTCGATTCTGATTAGGGATTCCGTTCATTCCTACTCTCATTTTCAATCATGTATAGACTTGCAGCTTCACGTCTCTCCCATCTCAAGGTTAAAATCTTCCCTTTCTTTTTACTTTTCAGATCCCAGATTCGTAATTACGATAAATAACTACTCTTTTCCATTTTTTCTACACACCGATATAAAAAAGTTCCCATTTTGATTGATAACAGATTTGTGAGTGGTTCCATTTTTGTTGTGTTTATAGCTGACGGACTACTTGTTTTGTTATTTTGTTATTTCATTACACGAATATGACAAACAATATTGTTCTGATAACACCTCTATTGTTTTGTTTTGACACGATGCATTAATTGGTTGTAGAAAATGGATGTTATATTGTAGCTCATGTGTGCATGTGGTGATGTTGTGTGATTGGAACTTGTGAATAGGGGCATGGCAGAACCTTGGGAGCCACTAGGCTTGCAGCATCAAGCGCAGCAGCTACAAAACCTGCATCAGGAGGTTTGTTTAGTTGGCTTGGTGGGAGTTTTAGTTCTCTTCCACCTCTGGACACACCACTTGCTGGTGTTGCCCTCCCTGATCCACTGCCTGATCGTGTTGAACCAAGCAAGACCAAGATCTCTACTCTCCCCAATGGTCTCAAGATAGCATCAGAGACATCATCAGTATGTGCATCCTTATAGTTAATGGCAATCTATGTTAATACATTGGTAAAACATTTGAGCATGTGTGTTAGTCTGTTTATTATGTTGTTTTTGCATTTTGGTTGTCAATTAGAACCCTGCGGCCTCAATAGGGTTGTATCTCGACTGTGGTTCGCTATATGAGACTCCAATGTCAAGTGGGGCATCACACTTGCTGGAGCGAATGGCTTTCAAGAGCACAGCAAACCGGAGTCATTTCCGTATCGTGAGGGAAGTGGAAGCAATCGGTGGTAATGTAGGAGCTTCGGCCTCTCGAGAGCAAATGGGCTACACATTCGATGCTTTAAAAACCTATGTTCCACAAATGATTGAATTGCTAGTTGATTGTGTAAGAAACCCAGTCTTCTTGGATTGGGAAGTCAATGAAGAGGTATGTTGTTTTTTATGATTCTCTCTTCTAGGGTCTTCTAGCTTTTAAGATAGCTCATGCATAATTTTATAGCAGTTCTCTCTGATCTTGTTAAACCTTCCATTAGTGCAGCTTCGAAAGGTGAAAGCAGAGCTTGGAGAACTTTCAAACAATCCCCAGGGCTTACTTTTGGAGGCAATACACTCGGCTGGTTATTCAGGTGCACTGGCTAATCCACTTTTGGCTCCTGAATCAGCACTAAACAGATTAGATGGGTCCATTTTGGAAGAATTTGTTTCTGTAAGATCTATTATCCTTTTTGATACATCATGATTCATTTGTAGTCCAAAACTAATTTTTCTTGCAAAATATTTGATAATTTGAATGTTATTGTATTTGCAAATTCAGGAGAACTATACTGCGTCGAGGATGGTACTTGCAGCATCCGGGGTTGAACATGAAGAACTATTATCTGTTGCTGAGCCACTTCTCTCTGATCTACCTAGTGTTGCCCACCCTGGAGAACCAAAATCTGTCTATGTTGGTGGCGATTTTCGTCGTCAAGGTGAATCAGGGGTATGTATTGATTTCGTATCCACTTATGCATGGCATATCCTTATTATTCATTTGTCTCCTTTCAAATTGTTACTTATCTACTAAGAACTGTTGCAAGGGCAGGGTGCACATGTAGCTATTGCTTTTGAAGTTCCTGGTGGTTGGCAACAAGAAAAAGACGCTATTGTTTTGACTGTTTTACAGGTACTTGGTTTTCATTTGAGTCTTTCTGATTTCAAGAGATAGCACGTCTATAGATTTGCGTAATTTCTTTTTTCTGCGTTCCCTTGCACAAGAAGGGGAACAAAATAACTCTTGAGTATTGCAGATGCTTATGGGAGGTGGTGGATCCTTCTCAGCAGGGGGCCCTGGAAAAGGGATGCACTCAAGGCTATGTAAATTTTGCCTTTGTCTTCTAGTTTTGATTTACTTTGTGTTTATATTTGTATACCTTTCTCCGATGCTTAACTTAGTTTGAATTTTTTATGTATTTACAATTGAATCCAGATCTTCGTGTCTTGAACGAATACCAACAGATTCAATCTTTTTCTGCATTCAATAGTATCTTCAACAATACAGGATTGTTTGGCATATGTGCAAGCACTGTAAGTCACAATCTTTGTTGACATAGATGTGATGCCATCTTTTTACCTCATTTTCCCTTTCTTTTCTTTTCTTTTTTCTTGGTTCATTAGAAGTGAAGTTTGGGTAGTATGTTTACATGAACAAGCTCTTATGTTTTGCATTGTTGTCTGCTGATAGCCTGATAGAAGTTAGACTTAAAATGTACTTTATAGTCAATGCTCCCATTAGCTGACGCAATCACTATATACAAGTGTTAGGATTTTTCATGATGCCTGGATCATCATTTTAATTATCGTAATGGTCATAATTTTTCGCAATTTGCGCTCCGTAGTTACTGCCTTATTCTTTCTGTTTCGGTGAGGATGACTGAATGATGCTTCTTATAACCTTTTTGTAGAGCTCTGATTTCGTGGCAAAAGCTGTGGATATAGCAGCCAAGGAATTAATAGCAATTGCATCACCTGGACAAGGTTATTTGCCACTTTATTTTCCCTGCTGTGTATTTATGTGAATCTTTATTTTATCTGAAATTAAACTTCAGCTTCTTCCAATGGCAGTTTCACAGGTACAGCTCAACCGTGCCAAAGAATCCACAAAGTCTGCAGTGCTAATGAATTTGGAATCTAGAGTACGTTTTCTTGTTCATTATTTATGTTAACACTAATTGTGATCATGAAATTAGCTGTGCTTCTCATTCGTTTAGCTAAACATGGTTATATGTGGTCACTAGAGATTTCATAGAGTTTTTATATGCTTATAAGTCATTGTTGTTGCAGATGATTGCATCAGAAGATATAGGAAGACAGATATTGACTTATGGAGAAAGGTAAAATTACATTTCACTCGTAACGAAATTACATTGATGTGATATTACATAATTAGTAACAAATGGAATATGTGAGGCCATTTCAGGAAGCCTGTGGAACAGTTCCTGAAGGCTGTAGATGGAATCACCTTGAACGATATCACTAGAATTTCTCAGAAGATTATTTCCTCACCACTGACTATGGCATCTTATGGGGATGGTAATAAACTAATAATCATCACTCAAATAAATTCTCTTCCACAAGTAAAATATATTTGGTTTTTGATGATGTTTTTGACTCCTATTGTTCCATTGCAGTTATCAATGTCCCCAGTTATGAATCTGTGAACAGGAAGTTCCATGCAAAATGAAATTTCTTCTGAGTTGATGTAGCAGTGGCTACTCCCAATTTTGCATCCCAACAGTGCTGAAAATAAATATTCCAGAGAAATTGTGTGTGGATTTCAGAAAAAAAGCACTGTTCAATTTTATTTTATTTTCACTTGTATACTTGGTTGAGTGATCATTCATTCCCTCTGAAATATAGGTGTATGATCACATAAATTTTTGTTTATCAATTAATTAATTTTTTTGGCTATCGATACCTGATTCTTGTTCTTGAATGTATCTAATTTCCATTAACAAGGAAAATAACTAGTTTTATCAAATCTTGGTATCCAAATATAAATAGTGGTGAGTGGAAATCTAATTAATATAAGGCGTTAAGTTGCATGTTGTTCACAAGTCATGATTTTAAAATGATAATACATTAAGGAATAAGGACGGTATATCAAACCTATCAAAGTAATAACCAAAGTAAACCCTTTAAATGAGTAACCTATGATACTTGACTAAAATTGGCCTACTCTACCATAATTATTAGTTCACCACAACTTTGTTTGACAAAAATAAAGGCGGGTGGCCACAAAATCCAATTAATTGACTTCAATGTTACAAAAATAAAATAATCTGTTTTGGAAATATAATATG
>NC_029778.3:51658238-51661584 GCF_000817695.3 Arachis duranensis
AGGCCTTAAAATTTTATGTTGTAAAAATTTTAGTTGAAATAATCACATTTTTTTTCATGTTTTTTAATATTTTTTTGCTCAAGCTTTTAGAAATCATTGATGTCAAAGTTTAATTGATTTTCATAGGCAACATTTACCATGCAGATCTAATATTTGCTCTTCCAGTTTATCACACAAAAATGAATGGCAGCCATATTTGTTAACAAACTAGAATGAGACCCGCACGCGTGACAATAAATTAATGATAATATATAATAAATATTAAAAATTATTATATTTTGTAGAATTAAATTAAATATGTATAACTAAAATAAATTTAAAAGGTATTTTATTTAAAATAATTTGTAGTACAAAAGATTTATTTATAGTATAAAAAATTTAAATGTTAAATTTCTACAATATGACTTTTAAGGCGATATTTCTAAAATTATTAGTATTTTATTAATAACTATATATGTAAATAAAAAATAAATTATTTGTATATTTCCTTACTTTTTAAGTATCAATTTTATTCTTCGTATTTTTGTGGATTTTCTATTAATATCTACTTGATCTTCTTCTCTTAGCGGATGTAATTTTCCAATAATATCTACAATAAAAAAACAAAAATGTATAGAAATTTTTTTTGAATAAGTTATTTTTAATAAGAATAATTAAAATGGTATAAAGTAAAATTACCTATTAATATTTTTCTTTGACCGACTCTGTCAGACAATGTCTCAAGTGATGCAAATTCAAAATAGTGTTAGAAAATGTTTAAAACTGGATCTTTAATTTCTTTCACAACAGTTGTGAGTAAAAAGTTTGCTTTCATTGTATTTTTAATTAGTCTATACAAATCATTTGCATCTTTTATTTTCAAACTTTTTATAGTATAGATTTTTTTTTTGTAACAAATGTTTGAATTTGTTCATCATATTTTTTTTCACAATTACATGAAGAGGTATTCCCTACAGTATTAGTAAATCATAGTTAATAATTAATTAAAAAAATTGATTACATTTATTTTTTTAAGTTATTAAAAAAACAATAAATAGCATATTGAAAGAAGTATAATTTTAACGATATTAAAATATAATTATATATAAAGTATTATAAAATAATATAAAAAGTATAAAAAATAAAAATAATTAAAATATTTTTTCGTAAATTCAAGTTAAAAATATAACATATATGTTTGTTTTGTATCTTTTTATCTAATATAATCATTTCTAAGCAAAGAGGCTCCTCTTAATTTGTGGGTATTAATGTTTTTCATAGACGAACCACATGAACTTTGATAAACTAATTGCCTATATGTTTGGTGATATTGTCCAAAGAATGATACCCCATTGAGTAAGTTTGAGATGTTGTACGTGTAGTACGAAAATAAATTTTTTGTGGTAAATCTGATATTATTTGTAGGAATAGTGACAAGAGACTTATATAAGTAGTTCAAATAGTATGGAATTTAAATATTTGTAACATAAAATTTATTATGATTAATAATATTGTTCATGCCATGTCCCAATATTATGGTCCAGGTCCAAATAAGCCAAAAAAAGGCCCAATCCAAAGGTTGGCCTTTATCGCTTACCCGACCTCCTCAAAGAGGTCGGGTTCGACATAAGCTGGCAGATAACACTTATTCAAATAAGTGACTGCCCCCTAAAATCTCTCATCTACTTCTAGAAGAGATATCTCAACAACCCTAAGATAAAGGGACAGTTATCCACCTTCAGAAGTGGAACTACTCCAATGGTAGTTATTGGATCATCACCTATAAATACACTGACACACTCAGGTAAAACTAAGTTCCAATACACTAAAAACCTGCCTACCCCCTTGATAACTTAGGCATCAAAATGTCTTTGCAGGTACCACCCCCTCATTCTCTCACATACACAACTCGGACGGCAGCTCCCAGACACAAAGCAAGTCGAAGGCCACCTTCCCCCAGCGTTTGAGTCTCTCATTCAAGCCCAATCCATCTAATTCAGGTTACCCACGTAACATTATCGCCGTTGCCGGGGACCTAAGAGATCAACTCATAATGGCGGATGACCAGAACAAGGACGGATATACTGCATCAGAGTCTGAGCAAGAGCATCAAGATGCAGTCAACAATGACAGAGCAATAATATCTCTGCAAGGAGCAAACAGACAACATAGAGAAGGCCCTTTAGGCGTTCAATATTCAAGAAGAATCTCCTCTGAGGTGCACAAGCCAGAGAAGGAGGGACAATCTCACGCCGCCGATCTCATGAGACTGCTACACGGCCACCAAGGACGGCTAGAACAGCTGGAACAAGAGCTGGAACGACAGCGAGTAGCGGAGAGAAACCTAAGGAGAGAAGTTGAGCGACGAAAAGAGCATGAAGAAAATCTCTTAAAACTAGAATACAATCTCCGAAATAGGAGTTCTCGCATTGACTGAGAAGACACCCTATTAGGGGGAGAAGATCCGTTCAGTGAAGACATCATGAGGGCAAAAGTTCTAAGGAACTTTGTAAAACCCGATTAATTAACGGCTAATTAACCCATAAATGAGAATTTATTCTAGAAAGCCCAAAATGTGATTTTTGTGGCTAAATGTGATAGAGGAGATTGAGACGAGAGTTTCGGTACCAATTTCATAGAATTCGGACCAAGATTGGACCGAACGGGCCAAACCGGGCCAATTGGACCCAAAGTGGGCCCTTGGCCCAACATAACTTAACCAAAACCCTAGTTTTCAGCACTCTCTCTCCTCATTTGTTACACACACAAGCTGAAATTAGAGAGAAAGGGAGGAAGAACACTTTCTCAAGTTCTCTCCCTTGGTTGATCTTCAAATCACCATAACTTTTGATCTAGAGCTCCGATTGCCGCTCCGTTTGCGGCCACGCGTTCACTGCGGAGAGCTCTACAAAACCCATACAACCAATCTTGAGGTAAGCCACGTGTTGCTGTTCGAAATCTCAGCCCTTATTTTCGAGTTTCATGGGTGAAATGTTGAGATTTTGGGTTCTTTGATGTTATAGGACCCAACTCTCTTGAAGGAGAAGGTTAATCTTGTCTCCTTGGACCTTGGGTGCGGTAAGATTCTCAACCCTAGTGTATTTTGTTGTTTTATGATGTTTGGGTTTTGAGATGTGATGTATGGGTATGATGATTGTGGCTTAGGTTGTGTATATGTGAATATTGGAGCTTGATTGGTGATTTTGAAAAGCTTGGAAAGGGTTTGGTGGTGAAAAATATGTTCTTGGAGGTGTTGAGGCCTTGAGAGCTTGTGGATAAGTGATTTGGAAGTGCTCCGGTGGAGCTTGGGAAAATCGGCTAAGGTATGGTTTCGGTTTCCCGTATCTAATATGTAATGTGGTAGGAA
>NC_029778.3:51661857-51662753 GCF_000817695.3 Arachis duranensis
GAGGCTTGATGTTGAAATTAATGTATTTTGATTGATTTCAAAGAAAAGGGATGAAAATGGCATGTTTGATTGATTTTGAAAAGAGTTGGAAATGGCTTGTTTGAAAATGGCACTTTGTGGTTTTTATGAAAAATATGATTCTTGGGCATACTTTGGTGGGACATAACTTGGACTACGGATCTCTGTTTTGTACCAAATATTTTTAGAAATGAAATTGGATCCGGAATGTCCGTGCCGTTCGAAGAACGGGTGAAAAACGATCTAAAATGAGAAAGTTATGTCCGTTGGAAGATTGGGGTTTAAATTGGTGAATTCTGCAGCTTTTAACTTAGAAAATTTTTAGCAGAATGACCCCTTGCGCGTGGGCGCACTTGGCGCGTGCGCGCCGTTCTTCCCGAAAATGCCATCCACGCGTGCGTGTGATGTGCGCGGGCGCGCCGATTGTGCTGCACCCAAAGCCCAGCCATTTTCCCGAGAGTTATGCTAGAACGGTGCCAGTGTTGTGCCTGGGGCACGAGGACACCCACGCGTACGCGTGGTTGTCACGTACGCGTCGATTGGCAAATGTTTAACTCACGCGTTAGCGTGCATGACGCTTGCGCGTCGATGAAGTTTTTGAGGCCATCCATGCGTGCGCGTGGAGTGCGCGTACGCGTGGACCTGTTTTCATCCCAAAGTTGATTTTTGAGTTTTAAAAGCCAAATTTCATACTTCTAAGCCTCTGATCTCACCACTTATATCTTAAATCATTATGATATGCCTAGCTATGAGAGAAGGGCTAGTGAATGCGGTAACTTGCGAGTGAAGCAAGGGGAAAATGAATAATCAATGAGGATCATTGATGATTATGTGAGATGTGGAGGATGGTGGTGGAAGTGCTTGTTATGCCATTGGCC
>NC_029778.3:51663478-51672934 GCF_000817695.3 Arachis duranensis
TTTGGTTTATATGTTTTGCTTAGATACTTTTATCTCCATTAAATAATACAAACTGTGATGACTCCTCTTATGGGAGATTTTGGAGAATAGGTTTTATGTACTTGTGTCCCTTTGGGTTTCCTTTAGGGTTTTCCTTATTATATCATATGTATATATTGTTATGCTCGGATCGGTTATCTTCGCAGCCGGATCTTGAGTCTTGATATTCCTGTTTTTGACACTCCTTTGTATATATATAATCACGCGTTGGTTATCCTTGTTCGTTCCGTTATCGATCGGAGTGTTGCGCTTTGAGTTGCGATGGTTTTTGTTTACCCCTTTTTCTACAAAGGCTCCTAGTTATAATCAATCATTCATACTACTATATGTACTAAATTTTTATTTTAGAAGTCGTAATACCTTGCCATCTCTGAATTATGACTTAAGCATAAGACTCTGTATGGTAGGGTGTTACAAACTTCAAAAGCCTTGACATGGATCTGTACGACGGAACCACCGACCTAAAACACCACCTCAGCAATTTCAAAAGTCAGATATATCTAGCCGACGCCTCCGATGTTACCCGCTACAAAGTCTTTCCAACGACTTTGACAAAGGCAGTGATGAAGTGGTTCGATGGCCTTCCGCCCAGGTTGGTCACCAGCTTCGACGACCTCTCGCGTAAGTTCCTTATGCGGTTCTCAATATAGAAGGACAAAGTCAAGCACGCGCCTAGTCTACTGGGGGGTAAAATAGGAGGTCGGAGAATTCCTGAGAGACTACATGGAAAGGTTCAACAAGGCGTTCCTAGAAATTCAGGACCTGCCTACAGAAGCAGTGATCATGGGCCTAATAAATGGACTCCGAGAAGGACCCTTCTCTCAGTCCATCTCGAAAAGGCATCCCACTTCTTTAAGCAATTTTAAAGAAAGAGCTGAAAAGTACATCATCATGGAGGAAAATGCCAGACTGCGGGAATCGAGCTGGTGATCCGGGCATCCTCACTCATCAAAGGAAAAAGAGAGGAAGCCCAAGAAGAAAGAAGAAGTTGGATCTGAAAGGCCGAGAAGATATCATTCTTACACTCCCCTACGAGTTTCCCTAGTTGATGTTTACAGGAAAATTTGTCACACTGAAAAGCTACCTCCCCCTCGGCCTATCAAGAATAAGAACGGGGGAGTCATAGCAAATACTGTGAAGATCACAAGTTATATGGGCACTCTACCAACGATTGTTACGACTTAAAAAAATGTGATAGAAAAGCTGACCAGGAAAGGTCGGCTTGACAGATATCTCATGGAAAGGTCGGACAATCATGGAAAGAGAAAACGAGATGAGAAAGATCAGAGAGATCCGCCACCACGGACCCCGAAACGACACATACATATTATCTCTGGAGGGTTCGCTGGGGGAGGACTCACCAAATCATCTCGTAAAAGACATCTGAAGGAAGTTTACCAAGTCAAGAGTGAACTACCCAACCTCCCAACCATCTCTTTCACCAAAGAAGACGGGCAGGGAATTGTTCCCGAACATGACAATCCGGTGGTAATTACAATGATCCTCACCAACGCCCATCTACACAGAACCCTGGTAGATCAGGGAAGCTCGGCATATATCCTATTCAAGCCAGCGTTCAATAAGTTGGGATTGGACAAAAAAAGGAGTTAAGGGCATACCCTGACACCCTTTACGGATTGGGGGACACACCAATAAAACCACTGGGATATTCATACCCCTACATACAACTTTTGGAAAGGGGATGAAATCCAAGACTCTGAGAATTGACTTTATTGTCGTCGATGTGGGTTCAGCCTATAATGCCTTGATAGGTAGAACGACCCTAAACCGGCTTGGAGCAGTGGTATCTACCCCCGATCTTTGCATGAAATTCCCAACACCAGAGAGAATTGCAACCATCAAGGGAGATCAGAAGCTGGCGAGAAAGTGTTACAATGAAAGCCTAAACCTGAGGGGTAAAGGCAAGGAAGTGAACACCATTGAGCTTGGAGGCATCCGAGTTAAAGAAGAATTGCAACCACGGCCCGGAGAGAAGACTGAAGAGGTACAGATCAGGCAAAAAGATGGAAAGAATACCAATATAGGAGCCAATTTAACAGGAGATTTGAAGCAGAAGTTGGCAAGGCTCCTACAAGAAAATTCTGACCTCTTCGCCTGGAAAGCCTCCGACATGCCCGGGATAGATTCCAAGCTCATGACACATAAATTGTCGGTGTAGCCTGGATCCCGACCTATTCAACAGAGAAGATGGAAGCTCGGTCCTGAACGAGCTCAAGTGGTCGAAGAACAAATGCAAGCACTCCTAGAGGCCGACTTTATCAGAGAAGTCAAATATCCGGCCTGGCTGGCAATGGTGCTAGTCAAGAAGCAGAACAGCAAGTGGAGGATGTGCGTTGACAACACTGACTTGAACAAGGCATGTCCAAAAGACCCATATCCTCTTCCAAATATTGATGCCCTAGTAGATTCCAGCTCGGGATATCGATACTTGTCATTGATAGATGCAGAGTCTGGATATAATCAAATTCTGATGTATGGGCTGGATCAGTAGAAGACATCTTTCATCACGTCTAGAGCAAATTACTGTTATGTGGTCATGTCCTTCAGGTTAAAAAATGCAGGAGCCACATACCAAAGGTTGATGAACAAGGTGTTTGTACCTCACCTTGGGAGTTTAATGGAAGAATATATGGATGACATGTTAATAAAAACCAAGGATAAGACCAGCCTCCTTACCGATCTCTCACAAGTCTTCAGCACCATAAGGATGCACGGGATAAGATTGAATCCCGCAAAGTGTACTTTTGCAGTGGAGGCTGGCAAATTCTAGGATTTATGCTAACACAAAGGGGGATAGAAGCTAACCCCAACAAGTGCAGAGCAATCCTAGAGATGAAAGCCCGACCGATTTAAAGGAAGTCCAGTAGTTGAATGGCTGACTTGCAGCTCTCTCCAGGTTTTTAGCAGGATGAGCATTGAGATCCCAACCATTTTTCTCTCTATTAAGAAAAGGATGCCAGTTTGAATGGACTCCCGAATGCGAAGAGGCTTTCCAGGAGTTCAAAAGGTTTTTCAGCCAACCTCCTATTCTGACCCGACTTAAAATCGGAGAAGAACTCGTCCTGTATTTAGCTGTAGCCGAAAAAGCTGTGGCGTCAGCATTGATACGGGAGAATGAGGTCGGCCAGCATCTTGTGTACTTCACCAGTAAAGTTCTGCAAGGTCCCGAGTTTAGGTACCAAAAAGTCGAGAAGTTTGCATATGCCTTAATAGTGGCATCTCGAACAATAAAAGTTCGAACAAACCAGTCCATGAAGCAAATTCTTCTAAAAACAGACATCACGGGTAGAATGGTTCAATGAGATATAGAACTATCCAAATTTGACCTAAAGTATAAAACTCGGACAATGATTAAAGCCCAATGCCTGACCGACTTCATGGCAGAATACGCGAGAGATCAAGAGGAGACCTCCACAACCTGGGAGTTGTACATGGACGGCTCTTCCAATAAAGTCAAAAGTAGTGCAGGTATAATACTGGTCAACCAAGAGGGGACCCAAATAGAAGTCTCCCTGAAATTTGAATCCGCGGCCTCCAACAATCAAGCAGAATATGAAGCCTTAATTGCCGGGTTAAAGTTAGCAAAAGAAGTCGGTGCAACCAAAGTAGTGGCATTCAGTGACTCTCAAGTGGTGACTTCTAAAATCAATGGAGAGTATCAGGCTAAAGACCCAAACATGAAAAGGTACTTAGACAAAATTTGGGAGTATCTTAGACGATTCTCAAAGACCGAGGTCAAGCACATAACTTGGGATCTTAACAGCAGAGCAGACGCCCTCTCTAAGTTAGCAAGTACCAAGATAGGAGAAAATAATAGAAGTCTGATCCAGAAAACCCTCCAACAGCCCTCGGTCATGAAGACGGAGGCTAAACAAGATGTCCTAGAGGTATCCGGCTTAGACCTTGGGTGGATGATCCGATTAATCAAATACATAAAATTCGACATCCTACCCAAGGAGGAAAAAGAAGCCAAGAAAATCTGAAGGGAGGCACAAAGTTACACCTTGGTGAAAAATATCCTCTATAGAAGAGGAATATCCACACCATTGCTAAAGTGCGTCCTAACCTCAAAAACGACAGAAGTTTTGGAAGAGGTGCATAATGACATCTGCGAAAATCATCTCGGAGCAAGGTCTTTAGCCAGAAAAGTTATCTGAGCCGGGTTTTACTGGCCGACCTTGCAGAAAGATGCTACCGACTTCGTGAAGAAATGTCAGCCATGCCAAATGCATGCTAACTTTTATGTCGCTCCCCCTCGGAGAACTTATCAGCATAACTTCTCCATGGCCTTTTGCAAAATGGGGATTGGACCTACTCGGACCTTTTCTCCAAACACTTAGACAAGTAAAATACCTCATAGTGGAAATAGACTACTTCACGAAGTGGATCGAAGCAGAACCCTTAGCCACCATCACAGCTCAGAGAAGTCGGAAGTTCCTCTACAAGAATATCATTACTAGATAAGGAATTCTCCATTCCATCATCACGTATAATGGTACCCATTTCACCGACTCTATATTCAGAAACTTAGTAGCCACTATGAGGATCAAGCATCAGTTCACCTCAGTTGAGCACCCACAAACAAATGGGCAAGCAGAAGCAGCCAATAAAATCATACTGGCCAGATTGAAGAAAAGGCTTCAGGATACAAATGGGCCTGGGCCGAGGAGCTCCCACAAGTGTTGTGGGCCTATCGAACCACACCTCAATCAGCTACTAGAGAAACACCCTTCTGACTCGCTTATGGCATAGAAGCCATGATACCAGTTGAAGTCAACGAGAAAAGTCCAAGATGAGGTCGGCAATATTCAGGCACATAAAGAAGAACTCGAACTACTCCCTGAAGTCCGAGAACAGGCCCAGATAAGGGAAGCAGCACTAAAGCAAACGATGACGGACATGTACAACAAGAAAGTCATTCGTAGAAGTTTCGCCTCAAAAGACTTGATCTTGATTAGGAATGACATCGGCGTAAACAAGTTAGGTGAAGGAAAGCTTGCTGCCAATTGGAAGGGGCCATACAGGATAATTAAAATACTTGGAAAAGGGTATTACAAAGTATCCGACCTGAATGGTACTGAGCTCCCCAGGTCATGGCATGCCTGCAACATGAGGAGATATTATAGCTAGAAGCGAACTCCGCTCCCTGATGTACTATTTTTTCCGACTTCATGGTTTTTTCCCAAAAAGGATTTTTCTGAAGGGGTTTTAACAAGGAATTAAAGTGGGGACTAAAGGTTAAAAGTTGAAAATCTCTTAGTAGCTAAAACAAATTTTGTAAAAGTTATCTCCATCAATCGACGAGCATTTATTTTATCTCTTCATAATTCTGTTATTATTATCATGATTCTACGAAACACACCGATTTAAACTAAAAAAAGCGTGAAAATCCCTTGACCAATCTGAGTGGTCAGCGAGATAAAACGATAAGGTACAAGTCGGTGTAAAGAGGTTATAAAAGACGATCATGATAACTCGAAAAAGTAATATCGCTAACGACTCACAAGTCGGAAAGCCCGAGAAAAAACAAAATACATCGCAAAAATAACCTAAGTTATGAAAACAATTCAATTGATTATATAAACTCGAAATAATGGAACACGAAAGAGATACGAAAATCTCTCAAAGATAGAAGCGAAGGTTTTCTCAAAATTACTTGGCAAAAAGTTTTCGAAAAGTTTTGGACGATAGTAAAACTGTCTAACTTAGACAAAATAATCCATATGACAAAGTTTTCTGTGTAAAACCCGAAAGATCAAAACAACAAAGGTTTTTCACAAAAAGCCTTATAAAATTAAAAGATCATCCAACAAAAAATTTTCTCATCAAGCATAAAAAACGCCACAAAGCGTACATAATAAAAATATTTTTGTTAAAAGGCCCTTATCCAAAAAAAAGGGACCAGCAAAACAAATAATTGTTGTTAACGACCCTATTAAGGGTCAAGTGTTAGAAGCAACCACATAAAACAAATACACAAAAATAAGTTGTTCAAAAAATGCCCACAAGCCGGGCCCTAGTAGCTAGAAATCATTGAAAACCAAGAGGAGAATTGGAGTCATCGGCTGGAATGGAGCTCGGGTCTGCTGCAGGAGTCAGAGGGGTCAGAGGGATCTCTTTGGCGGCAGAGGTCAGAGCTTCGGCTGGTTGAGAAGAAGAGCTCGGCAGGAATCCTTCCTGTTTCTCCACCTCGCAAGGAGGGGATTCAATAATACGCTGCCCACGAGTCCTCAACTCAGAATTGGTCTCAGGACGAGGAGGAGAGACAATCTCCCCATTGATGACCACTTTGTCGGGATGGAGGGGTGAAAGGTCCAAGACGAGAGCGATGAATCCGACTTGTTCCTTAAAAACCCTGAACGCCTCCTCATAGCTCTCAATAATGGAATCCTCCAGATCGTGATAGGCCTCCCAATTTCGATCCAGCTACTTCTTTAGATCAATAATTTCAGAAAAGGCCCTCACATAACTCTTCTCAGCCTTACTCTTCATCCCCTCAGCCAAAGCACATTGGGCCATTAAATTTTTCTCCCTCTCCTTGAACTGAGCAAGCTCATCTCTCAACCAAGTATTCTCCTCCTGCAGCCTCTTCTCCTCTTCCTGATACAGAGCAATCCTCCCCTGAAGATCCTCTTTGGATTTTTAAGAGGAACTCAAGAGAGTTTTAGCGAGTATATCAAGAAAGGCAGTACAGACCCCAGCAGTCCAAATTCCCCCCGTTCCAGAATCTGAAGATGGTTTCGTAAGGAAGCACCATCCAAGAAAATTTGGCTAAAAGGAAGGATGTGCTTCGTTGCAAACTTCGGACCATTGAAACCGGCCTCCCCAGCAGTGGAGGAACCAGTCTCTAAGGTCTTTCGCTTCTTCTTTTCAAGCTCGGCAGAGGGCTGAACGGGTGGGGCAGGGGCAGGAGGAAAGGAAGAAGTATGAATAGGGTTTACCAGAATAGGACGGAAAGAGGAGGTCCCCAAACCAGGATCTCGGAAAGGAGGAGTGCCAAAAGCTCTAACCTTTGCAGCATCAAGGCGGGCACAAGCATTCCTTTTCGCCTCTTAAACCTTATTGTATGCTATCTTTGACCCGCTTTTCACCATTTCTGAAAGAAAGAATAAAAGTTGATCAACCTACAAATCGAAAAAGAACACATTGCAAGTCAGAATTCATCAAAAGTAGCCACAAAGAAACAAAAACTACCTAGCTCGGTTTGGACAAAACTCGGAGGGCCAAGAAGGAATTTCTTAGTATCTAGGTTTGGAGCTCGCCCCCAAGCCTCTCAAAAAAACCCAACAACGGCCTCCTCTACCTCATCCAAGTCATCTAGGCTATATTTATCAACAGGGGAGGCCTCCAACCAGTATAGAGAAAATCGGGGTTGGTTGTTCTCATTCAAGAAAAAAGGGTAATGGCCCTCTACGGCCTGGATCTTGAAGAAAAAGTTTTTGAAGTCATGAAAGGATTCGTCAAAGATAGAAAAAACTTTCCGACCTTGAATAGCCCGAAAAGACACCCATTGCTGTTTGTTTTGCTTATTGGAAGCACTAAAGGGCTTGGTCAAGTGGAAGAGATAGAAAACGATTTTTAAGGAAATCAAAAAATCAAGCTCGTGGTTGACAAGTTGGTAGATTATCATAAAACCCCAAGAATTGGGATGAAGCTAGGTAGGGGCAACTCAACAATGAGATAAAACTCCCATCTCAAAGTCAGAAAAAGGAAAAGAAAACCCCAAGCGGGTAAAAAGGCAGTCATACACAAAAAAGAAGTGAGGCTTAGAATCATTGATCCTCCCACAGCAAATCCGATCGTCAGGATCTGGGGCCACTAGTTCGTATTTTGGTTCATCAGCCTCAAGACTACAAATTCTATGATGGGTACGAAGCTCGGTTATGAAGGCAGTATCCGCTAGAGGTTTTTCAAAAAGTACGGAATCATCTACCCATCTCAAGAGGGTCTCAGGAATACGAGAAGACATTTTTCAGCAATGAGGGAATGTATATATAAGTAATAAAACCTACAAGAAAAAATAAAATCATCAAAAAATAGGCCCCTAAAGACAAGACAGTTTCTTCTAAAGAAAATAAGGAAAACAATCACTAAGCGACAAAAGAAGCGATTTTCGTAAAATAAACATACAAAAATTCTAAAACTTCGCACTATAAATAAAGGAACGATAAAGGCATAAACTTCCCTCATACGCACAAGTACACCAAATAGAAATAAAGAAAGTACTACATAAATGACGAAGGAAGATAAAGAAGAATCAACTTTCTTTGTATAATCAAAGAGAAGCAATCACGGCGAAAGAAAGCGGTGGAGCACCAATAAACAAAAAACCCAAAGTTCAGAGTAAGAAAATGCAAATATGGGAAAGGTAACTTCGAAGAGAAGATGAAAGGAAACAAAGAAATGAGAGGGAAAAGTATTTATAACGTACTAGGGGCAAAACAGTAAAACGATGCTGTCATTAAAGAAACACGCCGTTACCAATATAACTGCTCCCCCATGTGTAAATGCAAAGACCCAAACGGACGCGACGTTTGATTAGATGTGACGGTTGAGAAATTCAAAATCACGTCGGTTTTAAACTAAAATCACGTCGTCTTTCCGACTTGAATAGACCCGAGTTCAATTAATACTCGAATCCAACTCATAACTAAGAGATCGGATTCGAATAGGGGCACTGTTCATGCCCTGACCCAATACTATGGTCTAGGCCCAAGTAAGCCAAAAAAGGCCCAATCCAAAAGTTGGCCTTTACCGCTTACCCAACCTCCTCAAAGAGGCCAGGTTCGATATAAGCTGGCAGATAACACTTATTCAAATAAATAACTGCCCCCTAAAATCTCTCATCCACTTTTAGAAGAGATATCTCAATTAACAACTCTAAGATAAAGGGACGGTTATCCACCTTCAGAAGTGGAACTACTTCAACAGTGGTTATTGGGTCATCTATAAATACACTGACACATTCAGATAAAGCTAAGTTCCAATACACTAAAAATCTGCCTACTCCCTTGCTAACTTAGACATCAGAATGTCTTTGCAGATACTACCCTTTCATTCTCTCACATACACAACTCGGACGGCGGCTCCCAGATGTAAAGCAACTCGGAGGCCACCTTTCCCCAGCGTTTGGACCTCTCATTCAAGTTCAATCCATCTAATTCAGGTTACCCACGTAATAAATATTATTATGATATTTGTAATATGGATGTTTATTACATTTAATAAGTTATTTATAGAAATTAATAAATTAATTATTAAAGTTATAAATTTATTGTATTGTTTATAATGGTAAGATATAATAAATATAGGGATATAAATTTAATGTCTTTGTAAATTACAAATTTAGTTAGACGTTATTAATTTATAATTATTGTCATTGATAATTTTGTACTC
>NC_029778.3:51672978-51723725 GCF_000817695.3 Arachis duranensis
TGTTACTAATATAATATTAATAAGAGAAAAAATATTTTAAAAATAATGTGAATAAATTTATTTATTTATTTTTATATATTAAAAATAGATAAATAGATCGAATACTGGACCAATATATTCGGGCCCAGAGAGATAATTGTAATTGGGGCAGGAAAAATAAATTGATAATGGTAAGTAACTAAGTGCAGTGAAGCACTCCCTCACTCAGATTCTATATATACAATTCAAACATAAACACGCTCTTTTTTTCATCATTCTCTCTCTTTCGATAACTTGTTCATCATCCCCTTATCAGGTATCATTATATGTGCTTATAACTAGTTTCACTCAAAGATACTGGAAATGAAAGAATCGTGGCTACTTAATTTTTTGTCCACAAGACTTAGTTTGATGCTTGATGACATGCATCTAATGCTTGGGTTACACGTGCAGCAACAAGGTTTCGTCCTTGCATCTGCCTCTGAAAGAAGGCTTCTTTTTCAGACTCACGTGTTGGCTCTATGTTAGCAGAGATGAGGGAGAATTAGGCCGCAACCTGGCTTCAGTATTCATCACATATGATTTTATGTTGCTTCTCTGCTCTAAATAGATTGTGTTAACTAAGGCTGCTTCATATGTGATGAAGAATTGTAAAATCTTGTTATCTCACTAATGAATAGTACCATGCATGGATGCCCACTGTTTCTTTGTAATCGTGGCGGCAGATTCATCCGATTTCTTTTTTTTTTTTTCTTTTGGTCGGGTTTTAGAAACCATTGCTGTCAAAGTTTAAATGATTTTCATAGGCAACATTTGCCATGCAGATCTAATGCTTGCTTTTAACAATTTTTGTGATCAAATAAATAAATTACGATTGTGTCCTAGAAAGAAGTAACACTTTTTGGATAATTAAGTATACGTTCCTATATGCTCCAAAACTGTTAATACATACGGCAAAAGGAATATTTCAAGTTGCAAGAGATGGTCCTAATTCTATCCAACTTAAATTATTTACGTTTCATATATATTGAGATTAAAGAGCTTTGGAAGATCAAAATAATCCTTAGTTGCCTTTCACAACAACTAGACAAATGGACGCTCCAAGTAGATAACTCATAACTCATTTTTAAACATCTTTTCGGGATAGCTTAACTATGTAACCCTAGTTTTTGACTAACTAATCCTCGATTTCAAGTAATTAATAACCATAATGTGTGTGCATTATTATAAATTTGAAGTACTATATAACTAACAAATAATACAAAATAATATTTGTATACTAAAATTAATCACTAATGTATTTGTATATAAATATATGTGTAGTTTAATTAATTTTTAATGTATATTTATATTTTAGCATGTATTTTAAATTAATGATTGACTTTGATAACCGATTTTAATGTATGCGTAGCATAATTCTAAATATAATTATGTACTACGAAAGAAGCGTCTAAAATATAGTGGCTACTACGATAAAGTTGTCATTTTTATCTTTTTGTAAAGACGTTTTCTATTTTGTGGTTGTTATTGATTTAAAAGCATATCACTAAAAGTGTTACTTAAAGAGAAAGTGTTACATTTAATCGTTAACTTGGCTCTGATACCAATTTTTCACTTTCGACTTTTCTTTTAATTCTTCTTTCGAAATTCCTACTAACTCTTCATATTTTGCTTCGAATAAATTTACAATTTGCATAGATTCAATTGGTGGTGCTCTATTCAAGGGATTTTGATAAAAAATAATTTGCAACTTCATAATCTAAAGTATTAACCATTTCTACAATTTCTCTTGTATTTGTTATATGATTATTTATTACTAGTCCTTGATGTATATTTATAATTCTGATTTCATATTTATAATTTTTTAATTCTGTTCTAATTTCTATCATAATTATAATATTTTTAGAACAACCTGTTTTTTATTATCTAATAAAGCAATTAATCTATAATAATCAGATTCTTCCGTTAATTCTATACTTTTTAAATAATTCATAACTAAGAGACTAGGACAAAGACGTACCTTTCTGGAGAAAAACTTCCTTTATTTAGTATATTTTACATAAGGTGTTTTTATCTCCAGAGGGGAGATTGTAGATATTAACTCCAGAGGGAAGTTTAAAATTATTTTTTTCTAAGGGAATTCTTTGTCAGACTACAGAATCGCCTCGGCAGCTTCCTCCTTACTTTCCTAACATATGAGTACTCTTAGCCTTCTGCTTTCTGTTTTCTGATGCCTTCTACAATTGCCTAAGCAATCTATTTATAATGGTTGGGTCTGATGGACAATTCCCATCTTTACCCTTCTTAAGACGTCATTGCTTACGTCATTTTTTACTAACTTATTGCACCAGCTACATTATTGGTGCTTTATGACCTAAGCACATACGTTATTATGCAATGATGTTGAGGGATGCTTCAGATGTACTATCCTTCTCTTTTATCATGTAGGTGGATCCTATTTCATTATTGCTTTCTTCAGATATTTTCGAGGCACATAGCTGGCATCTGTAGTCTTCTCTGTTTTTTATCAAATAGCAGATATTCCTTCTTATCCCTTCAGGGAGCTTTTCTAGAAGTCCAGATAAATTGTAGAATGCTGATTCAAATTTTACTAAGAGTGTCATTTCTCTTTCTTCAATTTCATTTCTTTTACTAGACACAAGCAGAGTATTTCTACTTTTATAATTAATTCTTGTGCGAAATTCCTTCGTTATTTTTTGAGTTCTTTCAAAGACCCTTGCTAATGTGCTGGCTAGTCTTCCTTCATGACTATAAATTGTTAAATTTTGAATTCGATCAATTGGTTAAAAATTTTCTGAAAAAACGGACATGAATATTACTTGGTATGCTGGAACCAAGCATTCTTCTTCTTCATTAAAAATAGGTTGACTATTTGTAAATTTTAGGGATACATCCCTTAGATTTACGTTGTCAATCATATTTTTAAATCTCTTTACTGCATCAACGAATCCTGCAGGAAACTCACTAATAATTTTTAGATCATTAAAAATTAAAATTGTATCAATTAATCCATACTGGAAAAACTGATAAGTGTCAGATGGGGAAGCATCTGGAAAGATAACCAGCTTTGTTAGCTGTTCTTTGGCAATAGGATAGTATCCCAAAATTGCCCTTTTTTCTTCAGTCCAATTCAGGATTATATTAAGGGTTTCTCTGAGATTTGATCTACAGACCCTTTTCTTTTCATTGATTTCAGCCCTTGTAGGAATGTTTCTTATTATTCATGTTCTCTGGACTTGAATTGGAGCTTTATCTGCTCTTCTTAGAGTTTGCTCTGGGTGAAGAGCTTCGTATTTCCTGAAGGATTCCTTTGCCTCTTCCAGCGTTAAAAATCCTCCTTTATGAATTATCTTTGATTGATGTGTGAATGGTGCTACTTTTTCCCAGGCATCATATACTCCTTTCATGGGGCCATTATAAATTACATAATATTTTTTATCTTTGGTGAATTTTTTAATAATTTCAGCAATTATTTTATTTTCTGAAAATTTTTTTCCTCCTAGTTTGCCCACCATGCTTAGCTGGCTGAACTCTGATGGTTTTGCTTGTTGTGTTAATTTTATTGTTTCAATGACCTTTTTGAGGGATTGGATCTGTGTCCTTATTTGCTGACAATGCTTGCATTTTTCGAGTTCTTGCTCATATTTTTGAATTTCTTGATCTAATGCGTTGTAGACTAACTCCATTCTCTTGTTAATGTATCTGCAATAATATTTTTGTCACCCTTGATATATTCAATTTTTATTGGATATTGTAACAAAAATAATTGCCATCTTACCAATTCTCCATGATTATAATCAACTTTAAAATTATATCGTATGAAACCTGTTAGGTAACTTGAATCTGTCTTTAATGTGAATTCTTTGGGTAGTAAATCAATTTTCCATTTTTTAAAAGTTTTAATTGCTGCTAGAGTCTCCTTTTCATGAGTAGTATATCTCTGTTCTGTTGGTGTAAATGTCCCTGAAATATACCTGCAAAGTAATTCCTTTAGGAAATATTTAGAATCTAGTGATTATTTTTCTTGTTCGAAGCTTTTTATAGCTTTCTTAGCCTTTAGACATCCTGACCAGATTGTGTTTGAAGTATCTGTTTCTATTATTAAGTAGTCATTTTCTTATGGAATATAAAGTTCTGAAAGCTTTTTACATAATTCTTTGACTTTTTGAATTTGCATATTATCTTCTTCTTTCCATTTCCATTCTTTTTAGTACTTATTTTTGGAAATAAGTTTTTAGTGTATTCTATTATATTCTTTAAAAATCATTGATCAAAAATATAATTTATACACCCTAAAAATTTTTGTAATTATTTTCTATCTTCTATTTTATTAGGGAATAAATTTACCTTTTCTAAAACATTTGGTTGAAGTTTTAACTTTCCTTGAGTGAATAGAATTAATTCAAGAACACTACAAGAAAAAGCGTGTTTATCGACAGCAAAAATCGACGGCTATTTCTGCCGTCGATAATTTTCGACGGCCTACTGTCGATATTACTAAAAAAATAATTGAAAATAAAAATATTAAAATCGACGGTCTGGTCGTCGATATTTTTATAATGCATTAATTTATTTTCCTATTATCGTCATAGGATAGACGAACCAGAAGTCGAAAATAAAATCGACGAATGTGGCGTCTATTTTATTATTTTAAATATCGACAACATTGCCGTCGATAAATTTGAACGGTCTAGATTACTTTCTAAAATTGGATGAACGGTCTAAATTTAATCTATATAATAGACGCCACATGTGTTGTTTTTTTATATTAAAATCGACGAATATGGCGTCTATTTTATTATTTTAAATATCGACAACATTGCCGTCGATAAATTTGAACGATCTAGATTACTTTCTAAAATGGAATGAACGGTTTAAATTTAATCTATATAATAGACGCTATATGTGTTGTTTTTTTATATTAAAATCGACGAATATGTCGTCTATTTTATTATTTAAAATATCGACACCTTTGCCGTCGATAAATTTGAATAAAATCGACAAATAGGCCGTCGATTTTTATCACTAAAAACACATTTTCTCAACTCGTGCTTCCAAAGTTCAAAAACGCATACTTCCCTAAATTCAAGTTAGGTATTCTAGGTATCCTTTGATTGAATTCGCTTTCTCTTCAACACCGCCTCCGTCCGACACCACCACCGGCGACCACCATTGCCTACCCTCTCTCTCTTCCTTCTTCCCCATTTCTCCATTTCTTAGTTCCTGCGTGCGACACCCCTGTTCGTGGAGTCACCCTCTATCCGCGTCTTCAAGCACCGACAAGCAACCACCAGCGGCGGCGACCTTCTGTGCCACCGTGACATCACCACCACCCCACCGCCTCTCCGTTCTTCTTCCTCCTTTCATCAATGCAGGTTCCCTTCTCTTGTTCCCTGTCTTTCTTTTCTTTATTTTCACTACTTTTTAATTCTGTTATAAGAAATTTTGGTTAAGCTTAGGTTTGTTAAAACTTGTGTTTCTGGACTGAAATTGTTATTGGCTGCATCTTTATGAAATTACTGGGTTGAATGTTGCTTAGATTAAACTGAAATTTACTGTTTTGAATTCTGCACACCACATGTTCGGAGAAATGCCTGAATGGAATTTTTGTATGTAAGGCTTTATTATTATGATTATTATTAGGTTTATTTTTCAATTTTATAATATTTTGATAGAGTAAAATAGTAAATAGTGAATTGTATCTAGTTAGAGAAGAATCTAATAACATATCGTTTGGGTAATGAGCTCGATGGGGTTCAATGGTTGGTACCACACTTTGGTAAAAGCTAAGGCACATTTTGTGTGGTCCGCTAGTTTTAGTTTGTACTTGAGACACATACACTTTCTTCCAGTTCTATCTTATTACAAATAAATATTGCTAACTTATTTGTTGATCATTAAAAGTTTTCAAATGAAATGTCATGGTTCGAGTTTTGATTTTATTTAATCTATTTACCTTGATCAATTATATTTTCTGGTATTATTACTACACTGTTTAGTTTTAGATTATGGTGCTTATGGTATTAGTTCAACTTGCTAGTTATATTTCAATGTCTCTGAATTGTATGAATTAATTTATGATTAACAGATAAGATCCATGACAGTGGTCATCAGTGGACTGTTCTCTAGAATTAATAGATAAGATCCATAACCGTTTCATGAGTTTTGCTTAGGCCTTGCCCAATAAAAAAGGCTCACATGCTAATTACCAGTTTGGTTTTTCTTTTTATTTTTAGTGTCCTTTTAAGATATTTGTTTTATTTGTTCATTTGTGTCTGCAACTATAGGCTTATAGCATATCTGAATTCTGAAACATGAGAATATGTCAGATTTTTCATTCAAATTAAGCACATATACGTGTAAAGTGTAACATTGACTTGTGGTGAAAGTTCAATTCATTAGCAATTAAAATAAAAAGTCATTAGCATATGAATCTTTCTTTTTTCTGGTAACTGTAGCATAAAAAGGCAATAATTGAATGCTAAAGCCTAAATTACAAAGTCTTTCAAAGTGTGCCTTTTGGACATGAATGATGATGATGATGAGTGTATATCTAAACTCCTACTTGGCTTTTGAGACTTCCACTCATTAATATGAAAGAAAATAAAGCTTTGTTTTCGTTTAAAACTCTGTTTCTTCCTACAAATGACCTATGCATTTTGTTCTGTTTTTCTTTTGAAATCTGGCACAAATCTATTGGCTCTCTGGATTCCATCCTCATTTTTATTAATAACAGTCTCAAGACAAAAATATAAAAATATTAAAATAATTATTTTTCTATTGTTTCAATACCTTATAGTTTATATAGTATTTTAACGTGACTTCCATTTCTTCTCAAACATTTAGAGTTATATCTATAGATTGCAATGATTCCCTATTCCTAACTTTATATTTTGATTTTCTAACAACAACATATACATTTGAAGCAGCTTTCTTAAAAGATTCCTTCTCTCTCTGGTGCTGCAAAGTTAGGGTTTTCTATGACCAGGTACACTACCCTTTTCATTTTTTCAATTACTGCTTGCTGTAATTTTAGCTCAGGTATTAGCAATTGCCAATTTCTGCTTATTCTTCATGTGTTGATTGCTTGCTTGATTTCTTGTTAGCTAGTTTTAAGTTTGTTGGAATTTGAAATTTTATTACTGATTAAGCATTTTGTTACTAGCTGATTCTGTTTTCTGGTTTAGCTTCTTGGAGCTTAGTTAGTTTTCTGATATACTCTTTTACAATATTTGATATTTCTATGCAGCATTTCACAGTGAAAATTGTAGTAGTGTGGGTCAATAGAATCTTTTGATCAAAGAAACAATAGTGGAGTATTTGGTTCTTCAGCATATACACTATCACAAAGTATTGATAGAGTTTAAGACTCTCAGAAAAGTTATTCAGCATATACAACTTCAAGTAGTTGACCTCCAGGTTCCTAACGTAAATAATGAGGAAGACGATGAATATTTTGAATATTTTGTATTATTAGTAGATTGTAATTTAAACGAATATAAGTCTAAGTTTAGTTATTTATCTTGTCTTAAGTCTTTTTGATAAGTTTGTAAACTCATTATCTAATATTTAGTATAAATTTTATTTTTATATTTAAAAGTTTATTTGTCTTGTTATCTAATATTTAGTATAAATTTTATTTCTATATTTAAAAGTTTATTTGCATTAATTATCTACTATTTTTATTAAAACATATAACTATTAAAATCGACGGCAAAGTTGTCGCTTTTAAAAGTTAAAATAGACAAATCTAAATAATTAAATCGACGGCAAAGGTGTCGATTTTATTCAAGTATATATCGACGGCCTTGGCGTCGATTTTATTAAACAGATTATAGACAAAAGTGTTGTTGATTTTATTGAGTTAAATATCGACACAAAGGCTGTCGATTTTATTGGATCAATTATCGACAAAGAGGGCGTCGATTTTAAATAATAATATCGACGGCAATGTTGTCGATTTTATAAAGGATGTAAAATTCTCACACCCATATTACAGACGGAATGGACGTCGATTTTATTAAATTATTATCGACGACCATCAAAGCCGTCGATTTTATTAGCATTTTGAAAAATCGACAGGCTTTATAGCGACCAACTGCGCCGTCTATTTTGCCGTCGAATTTCAATATTATCGACGGCTAAGCCGTCGATTTTAACGACGTTTCTTGTAGTGGAAAGTATATTTCTTGTTTTGCTATTCTTGCTTTCTTTTTGCTAAGAACTAATAATTGTTCTTTACATCTTTCTAATACTATTAATAATTTTTGAAAATGATCTTCTTTATTCTGTTTTGTAAAAATTAATATATCATCAATGTAAACTAAAACAAATTCATTTAACTCTTTTAGATTTTCTTCCATAAATCTTTGATAGATACCTGGGGCTTGTTTTAATCCAAATGGTAAAATATTCCATTCATAGAGTAACACACTTGTTGATTCTTTTGTTGGGCAAGTAAAAGCAGTTAATTTCTTTGTTTTTTCGCCTAAACGAAGTTGCCAATATCCTGATTTTGCATTGAGAGATGAAAACTAAGTTGCTCCTTTGATTTTTTCTAAAATAGAATCTTTTCTTGGAAGTTTATGAGCATCACCAACAGTTGCTTCATTCATCTTCTTATAATTAATTACCATTTTTCGTTTTCCCCTTTTAATTTCATTATTGTTTTCGACATAAAAGGCTGGAGCCGCATGAGGACTTTTACTTAATCTTATAATTCCTTTTTCCAAAAGATCTTTACATTCTAATGAGAACTCCTTTCTATCTCTTACAGAATAAGGAATTTTATTTGGAACATTTATTTCCTTTGTAGGATCTTTTAATTTAGTGCTTACTAATTCTTTGTTTGTATTTTTAATATATAAAAGATTATCAGCGCAAATTTCACCCAAAAGTTCTTCTATTTTTATTTCAAGATTATTTTTTGGGATATTTATCTGAAAATATAAATTTAAATAACATTTTTCTAATATAGAAAATATTTTAAATTTTAAAATCTTATCTATAGTAGTAGTTGGTATTTTTATACGTTTTGATTTTTGATTTATTGAAGAATCGTGTGGAGCTTTTAAAACTATATATGTTAGTTCTTGAATGAGTGGATGATATAACTTTAAGAAATTATTTTCTATGATAAAATCCATTCCAGAATCTAACATATATATGGATGGAACAATAAACCTATAATTTTGAATAAATATTTCAACCATTTCTACTTTTTGATCAATTTTATGTATTGATTTGTCAGCTATTCTAACTCTTAACGGTTTTTTTTTTAATTTTTTCCAATCAAGTTTTATATTTGTACTAGCAAAGCATTGTGTTGCTCCAGTATCTATGAAAGCATTTATAAACTTTTCTGTTATTTTTATAGTAATAAATGTAGCATTATTGCTCAGTCTCTAAGTCTATTTCTGAGACATATTTAAAAATATAGTCTAAATTATTATCTGATTCTTCTAATGGTTCCATGAAACAAGACTTAAGCAATTTCTAATTATTTGGTAAGGTCCTTTTTATCCTTCTTTTTTGGACATTCATTTGCATAGTGTCCTTCTTCTTAAAAATACCAACACTTACAATTTTCTTTTTTATTTGGGTAATAGTTATTTTTTTGTCTTTTGTTTTTATTGTTATTTCTTTTTCTAAAATACCTCTTTTTTCTCCAGTTTGGATAATATTTTTTTTCTAAATTGATATTTTTTTCTTTGAAAATTTTTATTAAGACCATATTTTTGAGGAATTTCTTCTTGATAGCAAATTCTAATTATATTTTCAAGTCTTTTTTGAGTTGCTTCTTGCATACAACGTTCTTTATTTCCTCTCTTATTGCAGAGGTTGCTCCGCCAAAATTATTTTCAATTGTTCCTCTATTTATTTCTCTTATAAATCTTCCCATTATAAATTCATTAGCAGGGTATGAAAATTTTGTTATATACATACTAAGATAATGGTCTTTATCTTCTTCTTTTAATTTATAATAATATATTCTGTATTCACATATATAAGATTCCACATTACATAAATCATATATTTGAATATAGCTAAATGATTTTTTGCTTCTTGATATTCTTTATTATAAACTTCTTGTCTATAATCTATAATATTTTTTCTGAAAAATTCTCTATACAGAATCATCATTATATGTAATATCTTATCATAAACTATTGTTTTTGTTGCTAATTCTTCTATTATTTGATTTTCTATTGATGTGATATAATCTCTTACAGTTCCTTTAGTATGAAACCCTATATAATTCCAAATATCTCTTCCAGACAATTCACTAAGTTTTGGATTAGTAAAGGCTTCTAATAAGAAGGAATTCAACCAGTTCTCGAAAATTTCTTTTTCATTCTTTTTACAGTCTAAATCGAGCATTCTTTCTCTTTCCAGTTCCTGGATTTTAGGAACGTATTTTGATGGCATTTTTGTATACTTTGAATTTTTATTCATAAATCCCTTTTTAAAAGCATAATTTTCAAAACTTGTTTCCCATTTAAATTGAGATTGATTATCCTTAGATGTTCCAGCTTCATTTTTTACTTGTATTGGAATTGCTGGTTCTTCATCACTTGAATAATCTAGAATATGTTCTTCATTTTCTATATTTTCAGAATTTACTAGTTCTTCTTCTATTTGAAATTCTTGTTCCATAATATTATTTTCTTGAGCCATTTTTAATTGTTTAAAAAGCATTGTAACTTCTTCTAATTTTTCTTCAATATTCATAATTTTAATGGTGGTTTTACTTTTAGTTCTGTTATGTTGGCTATATTTTGAAAATTTTCTTTTTTGAAATTATCTTTTTAAAAATATTTATTTAATATCTGTTCAATTTCGTTTATATTATGTTTCTCTTTTTCCTTATTTCTTTGAAATTTTATAGATACTAATATTTCTTCAAGCATATCTACTATAGAATTTAATTGGGGGTTAAAAGTATGATAAAGATGTGGAAAATCATTTCCATGATAATTTTTTTAGAAACTCCGTGAGAAATATAAGTTTTTTCAGGTTTTTGAAGTCCTTCAATAAAACTTATAGTAAAATAAAGATTTTGAGAAAAATCATTTTGTAAAACTTATTGTAAAATAAAGATTTTGAGAAAAATTATTTTGTATTGATTTTAAGAATTCAGTGTCATTACAATTAACATTAGTTAAAATCATTAGTTTTTGATCTATTAATTTTGATAATTTAATTATTTCTTCTCTTAAATCTTCTAATTTACTTTTTTCATTAAGTGACATTTTTTTTATAAAACGCTATGGTTTTAAGTGTTTTATAGTGAAAAATATGGCTTAAAATGTATGGTTTAGATTTTGCGACGTAAGCGTCTTTAACAAAAATTGTTTTTGAAATCTTTATCTTAGTGGTGGCCCTAAAATATTTGCCTTTTTATATAAAACAAAGGTTCACTTATTATTTAATAGAATAAAATTATCTAATATTGATAAAGTTTACTTTGTATAATATATAGCAAAAACATCCGTAGTAAAAATATTAAAAATATATATTAAAATTAACTATTAAAATTTATTATTAATATATTTATGTATAAATATATGTATAATTTAATTTATTTTTGATATATATTTAAATTTTAATATATATTTTATATTAATAATTAATTTTAATGGCTCATTTTAAAGTACGTCTAGCATAATAATAAAAATAGAAGCCATGTAAATAACACTCATGACCATGAGCATGAATAACACTCTGCACGAAATATGAATAATAATGTGATGTATATGCATGAACGTGCAGGTTACAGAGACAATTATTCGGTCAAAGAAATGTGTAAATACCCAAAACACCCCTCAGAATTGGAATCATGTTACATAAGTAGGTAGCAGGATGTAACAATTTTCGAGAACCAAAATGCTTAAACGTTACGTAACATCGAATCCAATCGAATACACACCTAATCATTGCTCAATGCTCATAGTACTATGAATATATTCGAATTCGAAAAGACAATTATTGGTCATGATTCACCTTCATGAATACATCGCTTATTTATGATTTTATCATGGAAACTGGAATGTTGTACTTGTCGTTACCATTTTGTGATTATGCGCGATAATAGGTAACGGATATTACTCCTTAATTGTCATTATATTCATCAAACTATTAGGAGTAACACAAAATAGAACTAGAGTAATATATGTTAATTGGAGGCTGCTAATTGATTTCAAATTTTGCCAGCTATGTTCATTCCAATGTTGGTTTCTAAACATGTTACATGTGAGTAGCTATCAATAGGACACACTATTTTTGGAGAAAATGTTGGAAACATTTTTTGAGTACTTCAAATTAACCAAATTCAATGGACTTTCTAAGACATCATACAAGTCGTGCTTCTTTCAATTAAAAAGCAAAAGATAATGTTGACTTACTTTATTGCTTAATTTTTAATCCTGATTTAATCTAAAATTATCAATTTTATTAGGATTTTTATGGTATTTTCCAATTCGACAAACTAATTATTACTTCATTACTTGTTGGTCAAAAAGTTGATGCATATACAAAGTGAAATTTGCATTTGACTCCCAGATACTTGTTTAATTAATCGGATGAACCAGCTAACCACTCAACCAACTTAAGTTGGTTAAAAAATTATCAATCTAAAAAGCTTTTGATAAACTAATCCAAACACAAAACAAAAGTAGATAACAAACTCTTTAAAAGAAAAGGAATGTACAGTAGCAGATTCCAAAATTAAGATACTAAGCATGTCTATTTCAGTTTCCTCTCAAGTCTGTCAAAACTGCAATAATGTTGAGAGTGTGATTTGGATGACCAATGCATTCTAACACCACTAGTACTATTTCTTGCTGCCATTATTTCAGTGAGTAAGAACCTCTTCTTAGGCTCAGGCCTTTGCTTTGGAGCACTATGAGACCTAACCTTTGCCTTATATGACTGAGTATTGGCCATGTAGTTAGGGGAATTGCAGTAAGGCCTAAAGGACTCTCCACAAACACTCTTCACTGGTGTAGCCGGAGCATTCGTCAGACGAGGCGTGCTGCGAGCTGTTGCGATCTCACATTCATCCGTGTTCGAGTACCATTCCAAATGCTGAGGAGGATGCCTGCATTCAAGAACTGAGATTGCTTGATAGTGAAGGTGGTCTTTTTGAGTCTCAGACATAGTAGTTGTTGTGATTCTCCTTGATCTTGATTGTGGCCTGTATGTATCAATTTCAACATTCTTGGGGCTCTCATCAAATCCTTTCATATTTAAGGATGTTTCATAGGATTTGCTTGTTGGTAGTAGCCTCTTACTATGGAACTCACTTCTTGTTTCATCATACCATTGCTACAATAGAACAAAACATACCAACTAAGAAAAAGAACAATTATGAATAATGATGATAGTAATAAGAAGCAGATTTTACCACATATCTTCTTCCAGGAGTTTGAGGCCGAAAACTATTCGAACGGCGAGCTCTGGCGGCAACCTGAGCTCTTATTAGAGCTTGCATACTGTGAAGAGTTGCAGCAGCCCTTTTCCTAACAAGATAGCCTCTAACTAGAGCTTGTATCTTAACCAATCCTTTGAGTGCTCTAAGAGCCTTCCTAGCCTGAAATCAATGCAACAAAATCATAACCAATGTTTTTGATCTCTAAAGTAACATGAAATTGATGAGGCACTGTTCTATTCATTTCCTTGAACAAAGATGCTTTAATCAGATTCACAATGAACATACCAAGTAACCTCTGAAATAAGATTGGATCTTCAATGCAGCCCACTTCTCCCTGCTTACTGCCACGGCTATGGCACCCATGTTCTGCTCATTCCCTTTTTCAGCAGAGTCAGAGTCAGAGCCCCTGACTCCATAATTTGTAGAAGCATTTTGAGTCAAATCTCCATCTTTGGCAGACTTTGCAAAACTCCAACGTTTCTTCTCCTTCTTGTCAGTAGAAGCAGCCATTGAAGCACAATTGTCCTTCTTCAATCCCAATAACCCCTTCAACCACCTGCTAGCTTTTCCCATAACTTACTGGGGTAAGAAAAGAGAAAGTGTTTCAGAGTTAAATCAAATAAGAAGCTAGAGAGACAGAGGAGTATGTGTCATGTGTGGTGCATAATGCAAGTTTGGATTTAAAAAATGGAGGGACAAAGAGAAAGGGTTATAGTCTAACAAATTCAGTGAAAAATCTACAGAATGTGAGCATGTAGTGGAGACAAAGATTGACAAATGGTATAATAAGCACCAAAACTGAGATATAATAATATATAAAAAATAATGGGATAATTTTTTAAAAAATAAAACACTGACACACCTCGTGAAGAAGTGCATTACAAGACAAGAATGTCACAGAAACATTAGATAGGTACAATGCCAAAAATAAATGTACATCTAATTCTAAATATACAAAATTCAAAAAACAATGAGAGTGCCTATAGAGAAGAGTTTCTATGTTTCTGGGTGAGAATGATGGTTCTATGCTTACCTTGCCAATTTTGCTCAGAAAATTCAGATATGTTACAGTCAATGGGGATCTCTTTGCAATCAACTCTTGATTTGGACTTTGACTCATAACATATCATATCATGTCGTTACTAATAACCTATTTAATCGTATTTGACTGTTGCATTTCGCATTCAAATTTTGAAATTAATGTGTTTTCTTAGTATCATCAGTCCAAGGAAGTTGGACTGATTATTATAACAATTAACATGTTTAGTAATGTTTAGCTTAAGGAAGTTTCAAAGTCAAAACCATAGTACAAAAATATTCTGGTCTTAGATTAAGGTTCTTGTACCCATACTAATAAATAGAGGAAGGAAAAAAGATTAAAAAATAGCATAGTACAGATTACAGAACTGGGCCGAATATTGCATTTTTTTCGGCCAAGAGTAGAACCCCAAAATAGTTCTAGAGAAGTAGAGCCCAATATTGGATATGTTTGTTAAAAAGTTCAACAAATGGGCCTCAATATATGACAAAAAAAATGGACCTCAATAAAGTATCTTATCTCTATTTATGCATTATTGCGTTATTGCTAACAGAATTTTCTTCAGTTCAACTAGGTATCCTTTAAAAGTTGTATAATATTCAGCCTTTTATTACAATAATTTTAAAAAAATAAAACAAACATATCTAAAAATTTTAAATAGATTTAGTGTCTTTTTAAAATTAAATACACATTCAAAATACAAACTAAATAAAACTGAAATTTAAAATTTAAATTTAAATTTTAAATTTCAGTTTTATTTAGTTTGTATTTTGAATGTGTATTTAATTTTAAAAAGACACTAAATCTATTTAAAATTTTTAGATATGTTTGTTTTATTTTTTTAAAATTATTGTAATAAAAGGCTGAATATTGTACAACTTTTAAAGGATACCTAGTTGAACTGTTAGTCTTATTAGTCTGTCGGACCTGCTTAGACCTGTTAATACATAATTACATATATAAATAATTTTTTTATTATTAACAAAATTATGAGATATTTTAAATTTATTATCTTTAATTATAAATAGTTTTGTATAGTTGCTATTGCTCTTTTATATATTTATCTTTAATTCGGTTTAATTATTTTATGTTGGTGGTATTCTCTAATCATTCTAAAGATAAAGATTTAAAAAATGAAAGAAAGAAAAAAAAAGAAAAAAAAGAAAAGAATATTGATACATAGACTCATAATTCATTTATTGTTTAATTCAAATGTTGATATAATATTATTAAAATTTCATTCGACAATATAATGAATGTGTTTTGAGTTAGCATGCAAGTCACTCGAAATGGGAATCAAATAGCACTACTCATCTAATAATAATAAAATATTAAATATGAAATAATAAATTTACCTGTAGAGAAATAATACTCTTCTATGAAAATTTTTGTAAAGAACAGTGAGAGAGAAGAAAAAAAAAAGAACGTACACGAGAGAGGGGAGGGGGACGTGCAAATAAATAAAAAACTAATAAAATAACTATTTTATGAAGTAGGTATGAAGTTAGAGAAATTCTAGTATTTGAAATTTAAATTAATTTTAATTACCAACATGTTTAGCTACAAATTAGGAATGTCTTTTAACTAAAATTTATTTAAATAATATTATTTAAATTTAAAGGCTGAATAAAGGCTGAATTTTAAAGGACACATAGCATTTTCCAATTTTCTTATTAAAAATAATTAGAAATCATAATTTTTTTAATTTTTATCTTTTAAATATTTTTCAAAAATAACAAACATATATAAACTTTTATTAAAAATAATTAAGACTCTTATATATTCTAATATGACTATGTTATAGTAACTATGTAATTGTTGTTAAAATTTAAAATTTTTTTAATATTTTGGTAACAATTTTTTTAAACAACACTTTTTAAAAGGTATCAACTGGTTAACCAAACTTTTTAATGAGATTTTAAGGTCAAAAAGGATGTCTGATGAGTGGAGAAAGAGCACCTTGGTCTACAAGAATAAGGGGGATATACAAAGTTGCGGAAACTATAGAGGAATCAAACTTATGAGTCATACCATGAAATTATGGGAAAGGGGGATAGAGCGGAGGTTGATAAAAGAGACACAAGTAACACAGAACCAATTTGGATTTATGCCAGACAGATCTACCACTGAAGTGATATACCTATTAAGAAGGATGATGGAGAGGTATCGTAGTAATAAAAGGGATCTACATATGGTGTTTATTGATTTGGAAAAAGCGTATGATAGGGTACCAAGGGAGGTCTTATGGAAGGTTTTAGAAAAGAGGAGAGTAAGGATCGCATATATTCGTGCAATTAAAGACATGTACGATGTGGCCACAACTAGTGTGAAGACTCAAGATGGTGTGACAGAGGAATTTCCTATTGCTATAGGATTACACCAGGGATCATCTTTAAGTCCATACCTTTTTACATTAGTCTTAGAAGTACTCATAGAGCACATCCAAGAGCCTGTGCCATGGTGCATGCTTTTTGCCGATGATATCATCCTTATGGGAGAGTCAAGGGAAGACATAAATAAGAAGTTGGAGTTATGGAGAGAAGCTCTAGAAGTGTATGGTCTACGTATAAGCCATAGCAAGACGGAATATATGGAATGTAAGTTCAGTATGAGAAGGGAAAACACTAATATAGAAGTGAAAATTGGAGAAAACATCTTACGAAAAGTTAAAAGTTTTAAATATCTTGGGTGCATCATACAAGATAATTGAGAGATTGAACATGATGTAAATCATAGGATCCAAACAGGTTGGTCAAAATGGCGGAGTGCATTTGGTTCTATATGCGACAAAAAAGTGCCTTTAAAACTTAAAGATAAATTCTATCGCACCGCTATAAGACCGGCTATGCTTTATGGTACGGAGTGTTGGGCGGCTAAAGGGGAGCACGAACATAAGCTGAGTGTGGCAGAGATGAAGATGTTGAGATGGATGAGTGGTCATATGCGATTGGATAAAATAAGGAACGAAGATACAAGGGAGAAAGTTGGAGTAGCACCCATTGTAGAAAAGATGGTTGAATCACGTCTTAGGTGGTATGGACATGTGAGAAGAAGACCGATAAAACATCCAATCAGGAAGGTAAATGAGATGGAAGATGGACAAGGGAAGAAAGGCAGAGGAAGACCTAAGAAGACCATCCATGAGGTGGTCCAACGAGATCTACATGTAAACGGTCTCTCTATAGACATGACACATGACAGAGCACAATGGTATCGTTTGATTCATGTAGCCGACTCCACTTAGTGGATAAGGCTTTTTTGTTGTTGTTGTTGTTGTAATTTTAGTAATATTTTTTAAAACTCTGTAGCCACTAGAATAAACATGTTAATAATTATTACTTTTTGGAAATAAAAGGACACCAGAATTCAACTCAAAACACATGAGCTGAGGGTTGCACACAGTTTCAAATAATCAAATCACTAAACGCTTCATAATCTTGCTCAACTGGAAATTCTTGCATTGCTGCTGCAGTGTTCATTTTTTTTTTTATAATATTTTCTGAACTTTTAAACCACCTGATACATGCATAGCATATATAGTAGTAGTGATTGATTGATGTATGTATATGTCTGCAATATTGTCACACGATAATGGTGGTGGGTGGCATCTTGATGAAAACAGTTGGTAAAAGACACTCATCAGTAATCATGGGAGTCAGAGAAGAACGTGATAAGCATGAATGGTGCATTATATATGAGCATTACACTAAGTACAGAAATTTAAGTGTTAATACACAATTGCTTTTATATGAAATCTTTAAGCCAAGAAGTAAATATTTGGATTAAGAGCCTAAAATCCATATATAGGATTTATATTACTTTTGTAGATTCGTATCTGGAGAGTTTATAAAGGACAAGAATTGGACATTGGTTGTTTTCTATTACAGTACTAATTCATACCAATAAGGTTACACATAAGTGGACCAGTGAGTAGTTGTTGCTTTCCACTACCTTTATTATTCTTCCTATATATTCAATCTCATTCATTCCTTGGTTTGAAATGATGCAAAATTGCTTGCTTAAATTTAATATGTTGTTCACAAGATAAATTACAGAACTGAGTAATCTTTTTAGCTAACACATATCTTAGCTTCTGCCTAATTGATTATATATATTTTTTCATTGGAATAATTAATTAGTGGGACACCACCTAGTTCTTTTAGTTTGATGGATTATGTTCTAAACTCTAATTACCATGTTCATGGATTATTAGCAAAATGCATTGCCTTTGTGTAAACTTGTTTTATACATTTTTTACATTTAAAATTAAAAAGGGAAAGAAGATAAAATATATATATTTGGGTGCCACTCAGATAAAGACATCTGAAACGTCTTTTTTTAAAAATGTTTTTTAATAATTAAAATTTAATACATATAATCAATTAAATCGTGTGTTATTTTTGTCAAAATTAGTCCAACTAAATTAATTTGACCGAAAAAATAGTAAATCAAATTTTGAACGATCTAAATTAATATTATTTTTTATAAAAAATGACTACAATACCCTTATTATAAAAAATGACTAAAATATTCCTATTTTATATAACCTTGTGCCAGGACCTACGGGCCAAGGGACAGTCTCAGGTAGACAGTTTCTATGGGGCGTAGGCCTCCCAAAAGGTAATCGATATAAATCCTAACCCTATGACGATAGAGAAGTAAAGGGCTAGAATTTAAGTATATATATAATAGAAGTATTTTAGTTATTTTCTATAATAAGGATATTGTAGTCATTTTTTATGAAAAATAATATTAATTTAGACCAGTTTAAGATTTGTTTAATTATTTTTTTGATCAAATTAATTTGTCTACCCTAATTATAACAAAAATAACACCGTCTAATCGATTATATGTGTTAAATTTTAATTATTAAAAAATATCTTTAAAAAAAGACGTTTTAGATGTCTTTATCTAAGTGGCTCCCTATATCTTTAGTTTGTACTATATAGGAAAATATACAAGAGAAATGTATACTAAAATCGATGCAAACATAATAATAATATAGGCTTTTTTTAAAGTATTAAATCTGGCCTGTTATTCAGCCTGACCTGACTTGAAATCTGTTAAAAGGCCTAATAATTTTTTTTACAAAAATAAAAATATTATTTAAAAAAATTATTTTTTAATAAATATATTTATATATAATATCAAGCAGACTTGACAGGTCAATCAATCTAATTAGTGAATCTGAGTCTGACCTACTAATATAATAAAGTTTTTATAAAAATTTAAGTGTGTGCCTATTTTATAATAGATTAAACCAGACCAGAGCAAATACAGATTAGACTCTTGATAGACAATCTGACTTTTTTTCACCCCTATATAGAAGGCCATTATGTAATGCTATATTTTATAGGTCAAAGAATGATTCGGTAATTAAGCCCAACTTAATCATCTCTCAATGCATTTTTAGTCTTCAGGTGTCATTAGGAATTCACCACTTTTTGATGTTGAAAAAAATGCAATGTTGTATTATTCTATGTTTATCTCATTATTATTGTTTCAATAAAGCTTATTTTATATACAATTTTATTTAATTTTTTGAAATTTATAGAGCTTATGATTATTACAAGAAAAGAGATTTATTTTAATATTGTCTTTTATAATAGTCATAATTAAGTATAAAAATTAATATATATTTTTGACAAATATCACAAAAGTCAAATTTTCTATATTTTCTTGATGAATAATTTGACTGTAGAAAATTACTCCTTAATTTTAACACTTATTTTATTTCAATTTACTCCACTGTTCCTCCTTTTCTTTGGGCTCTGTCAATTTTGGCATCGCACTATTCTCAGTTAGGGATCATACTACTCATTTTTTATCTTCAAAATCTAAATTTTTTCTTCGATTTCAAAATCTCATCTCAGCACATTTTTTGTTAAAAATTTTTGTTGAAAATTTTTTATAGTCAATAAATATCAAAATAAATAATATTTTTGACGGTTAATAAATATCATAGAAAATATATTCTCAAATTTTTCTAACAAATTATTTTCGATAGCCAATATTTATTAAAATAAGATCGATTTAAACTTTTTTTATAATTACTTATATATTAAAAATACTATTTTTGATAAAACATTTATTAAAATATTTTCATAGTTAAAATAATATCAAAATTTGTTTTTTTGAAAAATTTTAATTCTTTTTTTACACATATAATTCTAAAAAATAATTTATATTATTGTAGTGTGACCTCATTCCTAAATCTACTATTTCCAAAAAAAATAAGTGTTAAAAAAATGTCCAAACAATTCAAGAGTGAAAACAAAAATTCTAATTTCTCATTCCGGTGACTTCATATGAAAGGTGAAAAATGAATGACTATATTCAACTTTCCTAGCTTGAATAAATTAAATTGCATGGCAAACAACAATGAAATGATTTCATTTTGAAAATGAAATCATGACACTGAAATATATAATGCAGATCATCTTAAGTTTTGGTTTTAAATATAATATCACAATTGAATAATATTTACAATAATAGAAGCTTCTTATTCTGATTTAGACAGGATTGAATCATTATGTTAATGAGATAATTGTAGATTTGGTAAACTTCAATATGATTAGTGGCTAATTTCTTTTCTTTAAAAATACTATTTGTATACCAAAATTAATAATAATATATTTGTGTATAAGTATATATATAATTTAATTATTTTTAATATATATCTTGTATTTTAATATGTATTATATTTTAGTGATTGATTTTGATATATATATCTAATATAGATAAATTTTTTATTTACTATAATATAGCCTTTTTGTTAAAAGTAAGGTTATTTCTTCTCTTTGAAAACTTAATGTATATGTTATTGAAGTTCATACTATATTATAATTAACAATTTGGAACTGCTAATAATCATATCTACAAAATATAATTATGCGGCTCTAACTAATTTCTTATTTTACAAGGTTTGTTTTCTTTTTAATTAGTTGGTAAACGAAATTTAGAAAAATAAAAAGAAAATAAAAACATATATAATTATTTATAATACATAAAAAAAAAAACATTAAGGTATTGTTATATTAAGTGATTGACATGTAGTATCATATTTATTCACAAAAATCCGGAATTCTAAAGTTATATACCTTATTCTAAAGTACAAAAGAATACACACAAGACCAGAGGCTTGACATAGTGATTGGTTGTGTTGACTAATAAGAAGGGCTCCCATTAGAATACTTATTATAGTGGTGAAAGTGATGACCCAAATTGTTGCCAATATTCTTTTGTTTTTTAATTGTCCACATAGAAATCAAACCCTAGTTGACAAGTTTTTCAACCTTGACCCACTTGCACAAAATGGAAAATATATTTACAAATAAATAAATAAATAATTACCAGAAGAATGTATGTTATCATATATCTTGCATGAAGATATATAGAGTTCCCATATAATTATTACAAGTATTATATGTTACCTAAATCATTTTGTATTAGCAATAATATAAGTTTAATTGTAATTAATTAATTTTATAGTAAAAATATATTAAAAAAATACATAAAGTATAACCACTTAACACATATTTTTTAAATTTTTATTTTAAAAAATAAGAAGTGATGAATATTTTTGCTTGCAGCTTAGCAAAAGCAAAAGGAAAAGCAAAAGCAAAATAAAAATAAAAATAAAAATATATTTCCACTTACATGTACATGATGATTACTTGTTTGGCCAAGAATATATTGAAGAGGGTTGGGTCAAAGAACAAAAGTTACAAACCCATTATATGATTATCATTTTCTATATATATATAAGTAATAGATAGAAAACTGCAGAAGCATGATTCCCATGGATTCAGAGGGTTTTGTAGGCAAAAGTAGTGTCCGACAAGTACGGTGGAGAAAAACAGAAGAAGATGAAGATGAGTCCATGATTATTATTGGTGTGATCTGATAATCACTACTAACTTCGATTGATTATTGCTATCTTTGTATGTTGTTAATTAACAGCTACGGCACACAGGCTCAAGCCAGGCAAGTTTTTGATGATAGATATGATGATGCATCATCCAAGCCTACAAATTGAACTCTTATTGATTCATTAACTTGAATTTATTAATTTCTCCTTTCCTTAAGTAATGGTTAATTCTCAGACATATGTAATATTCTAGAAGAGTTAATCTATTAATTAGTAGTGCTCTTTAATTTGTATTTCTTTTTCTTCCATCTTCTTGTTTCTTTTTAATTACATGTCACCGAAAAATATCAATTATTAATTATTAGAGTGAAATTTGGGTTCTAATTTAACTCTTTGTTGTGGACTACTGATAGTTATTCTTGGAAAATTAATATTCTTTAATTTGTAGCTATGCGGGTTTGTTTCTTTTGATCTTTATATAGAAACTAGAAGCTAATTAAGATGCATGCTAATTAAGCTACTGCTCCCTACAGAAATGCTAAAATATATATATTCAGTTCATCATTTGTTTTGGTTTTAATCATGCATGTCGTTATTATCACCTTGTAATTATTAGTGTGTATTATTCAGAATGAAATGCAGCTTAATATAGAAAAGATCATGAATTAGTATATATATCCACTCAAATTCAGGGCTACAATAAGTATGATAGATAAGGATTTATTATTAGAGTATAATGTTAGTTATAACTGACTAAATAATAAGACGTTGAATAATGTTAGTTATAACTAATTTTTATTATGTTAAATTTATTTAATTAAATTTGATTAACAAACAGATTTAGATGTGTAGTACTCTTCATATATTAAAAGGAAAAGCTATCTTGATCATCATTCAATGTTTAGGTTTTGGATGGAGAAATTAAAGAATGAAGGGTTCATGTGACGATCTTAATAGCAAGATTATTACACATATCCACTTGAATAATATATATTCAGTGTAGCTATGTAACCATGAATTAGGTTCATAAACCTTCTCCATCTATATATAATGCTACACTTTTTTTTAATTATATCTATATAATTATTCTTTTCAATTATCATATATATGATGAGTATAGATTATAGATATCACTATTAGAATGGGAAAGATTGGTTCTACAAAACAGAAGTAATGATTTGACATTGGAAATTGAGTGAGGTTCTAAATTATTGTGATGTCCAGTCATATCATCATATAATGCTAACAGAAAATGGAGCACACTGTTGGAGCTGGAAATTACTGTTATATGAATATAATATAGAAAACATTTCAAGTGCATCGGAGAGTATTGGTGTACCAGTTATTTTAACCGTTAATTTAAATTAATATATATTATATATTTTTATAATTCAAATTAACTGTTAAAATAATTAGTGCACCAGTACTCTCTATACACTTAAAATGTTTCCTATAATATAATTATCCGATCCATATATATATATATAGTAATTGCCGACACCTCTCTTCTAATGCTCTACACGGTTCCAACTTCATAAGCCACAGCATATATCTAGTAATTATCAATGGACTAGTAAATCTCGAATATAAAAGTTGTTTAATTTTATGGATTAAATTATCGAAATAGATATTAAGAGTGAAAGTATATCCAAATTTATGAGTACGATTGAAGGACTTGTGATTTCTAGTCTTAATTTGTTGTATTTATTTAATGATGATTATTCAATTTGATATTTTTCGACTAAAATTAACCATGTTATTATTAGGATTGAATAATAATAACAAGGGATAAGTATTATTTTGGTTCAACGAATCGAAACTGTTCCTATTGTAATTTTCGATTTAGAATCATCCTTAATGTTTTCTTTCGTATTAAAATCGTCATTTTTAATAAAATTTTTAATTCTATTCCTAAACTCTCCCCACTTTACTAAAATATTATAAAATTTTAAAAAAATAAAATAAAACACGCGTGGGGAGGTTTTTGCTTCTACTTCTTGCTTTTTGCTTCTGCTGCTTCTATTTCTTGGTTTGGTGGGGGTGTTGGTGGTGATGGCGTTGGTGTTGATGTTGATGTTGGTGTTGGTGATGGTGGTGGTGGTGGTGTTGCTTTTTGCTTCTGCTTCTTGGTTTGCTTTTGCTACTTCTTGGTTTTGCTTATGCTGATTTTGAGTTTTCGCATCTGTTTCTGCTTCTTGGTTTGGTGGTGGTGGTGGTGAGGGTATTTTTGTCCAAAAAAAAATTAAAAGGACGATTTTAATACAAAAAACGTTAAGAATGATTCTAAATCGAAAATTACGATGGGAACGGTTTCGATTCTGACCATCAACGTTAGGGACCAAAACAATACTTATCCCTAATAATAATTCTTCTTCTTCGATGAGTAAGAATTATAAGATAACTTTAGTTAGTATATATTGAAAAATTAAACCATCGAGTTTACAATAGAATTTTGACTTCTAATAAATACAAAATAATATGAATTTGAACACTACTTATAATAATGCACTCATTATATATTTTGTGAAAAGAAAAAATAATATGAAAGATTTTTTCTAACTAACTCTATAAGATGATGTAAATAAGTATATTATTATTGTTATTAACTTCAATTACAATTCTAGAGATGTATATAAAGTATCTCTATGCTATAACTTTAACGAATAAGAATAAAATTCTTTGACAAAAAACTCTTTACTAAATATTTTGAGTTCTCTCATATTAAAACTCATTTATTTTACTTCCTAAAATTACTTTTATCCTTCTTTTATTCTCACAATTCTCCACCTTGATCACAATTTGAAATCTACTCAAATTTTGGACGATCAACGTATGATATTCGTATCCCCATGCCTAACATGGAACAACATTGAGCAATTCCAAATAGTGTTGGAACTTGCTTCCTAACACTACTTTAGTCAGCATGTTTACGGAATTTTCATCTGTGTGTACTTTTACAAGAGAAATGTTGCCTTTCTTTATAACATCACACACGAAGTGATATCTTATATCAATATACTTGGTACGAGCATAATGAACTTGATTTTTAGCCAAATGAATTGCACTTTGACTATCACAACTCAGATTCTCGCAATCTTGCTAAAGCCCTAAATAATCTAGAAGACCCCTTACCCACAACACTTCTTTCACCCCTTCTGCTACTGCCATGTACTCAGTCTCTGTAGTAGATAGTGCCACTGTAGCTTGTAACATCGATCGCCAACTAACTGGAGCACTGATGGGAAGCAGAAGCTGGTGAATTAAAAATTATTAAAATGATTATGTTGCAAGTATAGTTCTTAATTCACCAAAAATCTGCCTATCAATTTAGAAATATGTCACAGAGAGTTTAAATTAAAATTACTGGGAGTTTTAAGTCCCAGGTCGTCTCCCAACGAATTGCAGAGAAGTGTGCTATCTTATTAATCAGATGTTCAAGAAGTTGAGTTGAGTAAATTGGGATTTAAATTGAGGGAAATTAAATAATATGAATACAAGTCTTGACTAGGAATTGATTGGTTGGGATCTCTATCATTGATGGAGTGATTTTTAAGATTAATTTATAATTAATGGTTGCTTTGTTTGGTTATCCTTTACTAGGTAAGGGAAAGTTAAACAAGTTGAATTACTGGATCTGTTCACAAGTTACAACCCACTTAGTTCAAAGGGATTGGCGTCGGTGAAGGATGGTAATTCAACAGTTAAACCAATTACAAATTTTCTTTCAATCCTTCCAACTCAAGAGTTCCTTTTTAATCAATTCCCCATCAAGTAATGAAACTATTCACGCATTGTAAATAATAAATCCATCAAACCTGAAAGGGAATAAAAAAAGACATAGTTATTGAAATTGAAATTGAATGAAAAAGAAATAATCCTTGCATTAAATAATCATAAAAGTATCTGAATGACAAAATTGAACAAAAACAAGGAACATGGAAGAATATAACCAAGTTAAGAAGACAAACTAGAGTGATGAAGTCTTGATGAGGAAATAACTCTTCTCAATGTTCCAATGCTAAGATCAATTAAAGATTAAAATTAAAAACTAGAGAGAAAAATCTAAGAGAGAAAACTAGATCTCCAAACTACTGAATGAATGTCTGTTGTTTCTGCATATTCTCTGACTCTAGTCTGCTGTTCCGGGCCGAAAACTGGGCCGAAATAAGGTCCAAAATCGCCCCCAGCGAATTCTGCAGATTATGCAGATCGCACATGTCACGCGATCACGTCATCCATGCGGACGCGTCGCTTGCGCTTCTTCCTCGCCACGCATTCGCGTCGTCCACGCTACCGCGTCGCTTGCGCTTTCCAATCCGCGTGGCCGCGTAAGCCATGCGGCCGCGTCACTGCGATTTGCGCTCCTTCGCGCGGTCGCATGAGCCATGCGACCGCGTCACTTCTCGCTGGTTATCTCCTCAAACTCTTATGTTCCTTCCATTTTTGCTAGCTTCCTTTCCAATCTCCAACTCATTCATGCCCTATAAATCCTGAAACACTTGACACAAAGATCACGGCATCGAATGGAATAATGGAGAATTAAAATTAAATAATTAAGGTCTCTAGGGAGCAATTTTCAAACATGTACTAAATTTAGGAAGAAAATCTAAATGCATGCTAAATTAATGAATAAGTGGGTAAGGATCATGACAAAACCACACAATTAAACACAATATAAACCATAAAATAGTGGTTTATCAAGCACCTTGTATTTTATATACATAACCGGTTATAGAACGTCTTCTGTCTAGATCACCAGCATAATCAGAATCAAAAAAGCCGCTGATTTGACATGATTTTTTACTAAAGCATAAACCTATGTCAATGGTACCCTTCAAGTACTTTAATATCCACTTGACTGCTTCCCAGTATGTCTTACTCGAATTTGCCATGAACCTGCTAACAACACTAATTGCCTGTGAAATATTTGGGCGTGTACACACCATAGCATATATTAGGCTACCGACTGTACTAGCATAAGGTACATTTTTCATATAAGCATTATCTTCTGCTGTTGTGGGAGATTGTTTACCAGAGAGCTTGAAATGTGGAGCCAACGATGTTACTACTGGCTTAGCATTTTTCATTTCAAACCTTTCAATAACGCGCTCAATGTACCCTCTCTGGCTCAAGACCAATTTTTGGCCTGATCTCTCTCTTTTAATATCCATGCCTAATATTTTTCGTGCAACACCCAAATCTTTTGTTTCAAATTCTTTACCAAGTTGAACCTTTAACCTATCTATTTCTATCTTACTCTTAGAAGCAATAAGCATGTCATCCACATACAATAGAAGATAGATATAATCACTTCTAAAAAGCTTATGAATGTATACACAACAATCATAATTACTCCTGAAAAAATCTTGTTTTAACATAAAGGAGTCAAAATGCTTATATCACTGTCGAGGAGATTGTTTCAATCCATATACCGATTTCTTTAAGCGACATACATGATTTTCTTTACCCTCAACCTTGAAACCCTCGAGTTGATACATGTAAATTTCTTCCTCTAAGTCACCATGCAAGAAAGCTATCTTTACATCTAACTGTTCCAACTCAAGATCATCCTGAGCAACAAGACTCAAAAGCACTTTTATGGAAGTGTGTTTCACCACAGAAGAAAGTATCTCGTTGTAATCAACACCTTCTTTTCATGCAAATCCCTTTGCTACTAACCTAGCTTTGAATCTTTTACCATCTGACTTAGTAAGATCTTATTTTCTTTTATACACCATTTACAACCAATTGCAGTCTTTCCCACGGATAACAGGACCACCTCCCATATCTTGTTCTTATGGAGAGATTGTATCTCTTCTTCTATGGTGACCAACCAACTTTCTCTATCTTTGTATTTGATAGCAAGTTTGAAGGTGATCGGCTCATCATCCTCTACCGAGAGTGCATAGTCTACGAAGTTTACCTGCCCATAATGTCTCAGAAGCTTGTCTGATCCGAACTTCTAAACGAATTTATAATTTCTCTTTGGCATAGTGGATGCCAAAGAATCCTGCTGTTGCTGTCATAATGCATGTGCATTTTCTCGCTAAATCTCCTCATGATCAAGTTCATCCTCTACATCATCTCGAGTAGCATTAAGATGCTCCACCTGAACATTATTAGAATCTATTTGTTGGTATTTAGACTCTATCTCCACCACTTGAGTATTAGAAGTTTTTCCAACATCACCATCATCCAGCATCATATCTTTAGACAAAGCTACCATACATCATTCATCAAAGGTAACATCCCTGCTAATTACAAACTTAGAATCATTTACGCTCCAAAGACGATACCCTTGAACCCCTCTTAGATACCCTAAAAACATTACCTTTTTAGCTCTATCATCAAGCTTATTATCTTTGACATGATAATAGGCTGTGCATCCAAAAAAATCTAAGTTTCTCGTAATCTACATATTTCACTGACCGCACCTTATAAGGTGTGTCTCCATCTAGAGAAGAATGTGGGAATCGGTTCACTATGTAGCAAGTTGTAGCAACCAACTCCGTCACCACTCTCTGCCTAACCCCAAATTAGAGCACATACACCGTGCCTTCTTAAGTAGCGTATGATTCAGTCATTCAGCGACTCCATTTTGTTGTGGTGTTTCTTTCACTGTCCAGTGTCTCACAATGCCTTCTCGATCACAGAACTCCTTGAAAGCCACATCCATGTACTCTGTGCCATTATCTTATTGTAGAGTTTTCAGCTTCCTACCTGTTTGATTTTCAACCATTGCTCTCCATTGCTTAAAAGTGTCGAATACCTCATTCTTATGATTGAGGAAGTAAACCCAAATATACCTGAAATAATTATCAACAAAAGTAACAAAATACCTGGAACCACCCTGGAAGTAACTTTAGACGGGCCCCAAACAACAGTATGCACGTAATCTGACAACCCTCTCATTTTGTGCTTGCTTGTAGAAAATTTCACCTTGTGTGCCTTTCCATACACGCAATGCTCACAAAATTTTATTTGTGGTTTCTTCATATTCTTCAGCAAATCTTGTCTACAAAGCAATGATAGACCTTTCTCTGACATGTTTCTAAGCCGCATATGCCATATTCTTGTGCAATTTGTTTGATCTCTACTTCCACCGCCAACTGCTAACTTACTTGTGACTGTTGTTCCCAAAAGAGAGTAAAGATTACCGTGATGAACTCCCTTCATCACTACCAAAGAACCACAAACAACTTTAGTACCTCATTTTCAACAACTATTTTGCAACTATTTTTCTCCAACAAACCTATGGAGATAAGATTTTTTCTTCAAGTCTGGAATATGTCTCACATCCTTTATGGTTCTTACTATTCCATCATGCATCTTGATTCTTATAGTACCCAACCCTACAATTTTACAAGCATAATCATTTCCCATTAAAACAGTGCCACCATTTATGCTTTGATAGGTAGTAAACTACTTTCTATTTGGGCACATATGGTGAGATGCTCCTGAATCAAGAATCCACTTATCGAAGATTTCATAAGATTGTTCTGTCACAGAGTAACATTCCTCCTCATCATTTGAGACCTAACTTGCTTTTTGCTTTTCTTTTGGGTTGTCATTGATCTATTTCTTGAAAGTTATCTTCTTATTTGGACAATTTGCTTTGAAATGTCCAGGCTCTCACATTTAAAGCATGTTCTCTCCGTGTGAGGTCTAGATTTTGGCCTAGACTTTTTACGCTTATTACCTTTTTCTCTTTCATTAGTCATTCCTCTAGCTGCGAACAATCCTTGTGCTTGATCATTATACTCTCTTCCATTTGGAGATAACATTACACTTGTAGCAACCTTACGTAGATCATCCGCTAAAAGTAATGCTCTCATCTCATCCATGGTCAGAGTGTCACCCACCAGCATCAATGTCTGCACCAGATTTTCATAGGACTTTAGTAATGAAAGTAACAATATGAGTGCCTGATCCTCATCCTCAACCTTCACATCTATATCCTTTATGTTTGATATAATCCTATCAAACTTATTAATATATTCTCGGATTGAGGTACCTTCTTCCATCTTGCATGTATATAATTTAAATTTTAAGTAGATTCTGTTAGTTAGAGTCTTCATCATGAAGTTACTCTCTAACTATGCCCAAACGCCTGTTGCAGTTGCTTCTTCATTTACCAAAAAATAACATCCCTCTCAAGGCATAAGATTATTGCAACCTGCGCCTCAAGATCTAATTCTTCCTAATCCTCATCTTTCATCTCCTCCGGCTTTTTTCCTTTTTCTACCAGTGCCTTATGTAATTTTTGTGATATAAGTAAATTTTTCATATGCATCCTCCAATAAGAAAAATTATTTTTTCATTAAACTTCTCGATTTATTTTTGCCTACTTTGACATTACCACTAGTAGAAGTCATTATATTCAAAATTAAATTTTACCACGCAAATAATGAATAATATAACATTAGCTCTGATACCAATTGTTGAGTCTACAGCAGAATTTCATCTTCTAATAGATACAAAGTAATATGAAATTGAACACTACTCACAATAATGCACTCGCTATATATTTTGTAAAGAGAAAAAACAATATGAAAGATTTCTTCTAACTAACTCTATAAGATGATGTGTGTTGAGTTAGAAATTAACTAACTTAATTGATGATGACAAACATTATTTTATTGAGAGATTAATTAGTTTTGAATGTGTTTGGTTAAGTGTTGTAGGTCATAAATAAAAGAATCAGTAGCCCAATTGGAAGGAAACAAAAACAAGTTTATTGGTGAATATCTAACCAACAAAGCCCAAAGTCACTAAACAAAGAAACCAAATGGGATGAGAAGTAAAAGAAGAAAATCCAAGCCCAAGTTGATCCTACCAAGCTTTTCATACAAGATTGATGTCTTCACTCTCTCTTATTACTCCGGTCAGCAACAAAACACAAGAAAGAGAGATTCATCCTTCCTACTCATTTCATCAAAGAAGAATCACAAATACCTCAAATTTGATGAAGTGAGCCCATATTCATAAGCAAGCCCATTAGGTGATCCAAGTCCATTCCTTATCTAACTTAGTGGCTTACCAAGTAACTAAAGTTCATTTGCATCTGAACTAATCCCTTCTCCACAGAACCAACTCTCTGTTCTCGTTCTTCTCTTCTCTCACCCACGCATGACCAGATGGCTATGCTAGGGTTCACATCCTAGAATAAAAGGAGAGTTACTGGTCGCAAGCTTGGTCTTTCGAACAATACACAAAGAATAAAGAAGAAGAAATCAGAAGCTAGGACAAAATCAGATCTTAGGCAAATCAGAAAGATCTTTCCATTATTGGTACCCCAAAGTAACTTGCTGAAGCTTCCTTTCCCCTCATACCTATTTCTGGTAAAATGAAGAAAATGGATGTTATGAAGTTCTGCTGTGGATCAACGGTCAAGAAAGGAACTTGAGCCAAAGCAAAAATAAATAGTTTAGATCTTTGAAGATATTGGAAAAAGGATGAAAGAGAATATGGACGGTATGAATGCATGAAATCTGAAATCTCTGCTACAGTCCCATCTCTCTTCTGTGTAGCTGTTGCTCTGTTTTTGTGAGAAGAAGAAGTCAACTGTGTGAAGCAAGCCTATGGTGTAAAAAAATTGAAATCATACAAATAGGAAAATCACTTCAGTTTAAAGGTAAGGAGAGATAACCCAGTGTATTAAGGTTTTGTTCTGTGAAGAAGTTCTCTGAAGAAGTTCATCTACTTGGACAATGCTTTCTTTCAAAGAAGCATTCTGCCAAAAATAAAAAACTGAATAAGAGACATGCAAATCTGGTTTATCACATATTAAAGAGGCTGTTGAAGAGTCAATCTCCTTCATATTTTTACAGATTATATGTTACTTTTCAACGTTTATCTTTCTGTAATTTCTTGAGTGAAAAGGCATATTGTGAGAGCTCAAGTAAAAGCCAATGAGTGAAAAGAGGCTGAGTGATACACTTGAGAGAAAATCCTAGAGTTATTTCAGAATTCTTTAGGTAAGTTTATGTCTTGCATCTTGTACCAGTGAGGTACCCCTTTTTTAGTTGAGTGAGGACTAAGAGTAAAGAGTTAGGTATTAGCATAGCTAAAGTCAAGTTAGGTTAGAACTTGAGTGTGAAAGGATTATGTCAATCCTATGAAATTGGTGTATGTAATACTTTCACTATAGTGAAAATTCCACCACTATTGTGGTGGAAACTGGACGTACGTTGGATAGCACAAGGCAGCCGAACCAGGATACATGATGGTGTTAGCTATTCTCTTCTCTGCTCTGTTCTATTTTTTGATATTCCTGAGACAAAAATAAATTGTCTCATAAATTTCTGCTACTGAGTTCAAACAGAATCAGAATTGAAAGTTTGCTTTAAAGGGTTATTACAGTAACTTAAAAGAAAAAGGCATAGATTCAACTCCCTTCTCTAAGCCTACTACAACCTTCAATTGGTATCAAGAGCCTTGGTCTCAAGAGTCAAGCTTCATCGCTTGGAGAAAAGATCCATTGGCGAACAACTTAGGCACATCTACGGTTGCATACACTCTTACTGAAGGCCAGTCAAACAATCGGCCTCCCTTCTTCAACGGGAAAAACTATGCCTATTGGAAAGAGAGGATGAGGATCTTCATTCAATCCATTGACTATAACATATAGAAGATTGTTGTGAGCGGCCCCAAGATCCCAAACAAAACAAGTGTTGATGAAGTGGTGACTCCAATAGAAGAAGTTGAATGTAATGAAGATGATAAGAAGAAGATGGAGTTAAATGCTAAAGCCATCAACTTTCTTCACTGTGCTATCAGCTTTGAAGAGTACCGAAAGGTGTCTAGATACAAGACAGCCAAAAAAATCTGGGAGAAACTCCAGGTTATACATGAAGGTACTAAACAGGTCAAAAAAACGAGGATTAATATGCTGCGAAAAGAGTACGAGATGTTTAATATGAAGGATGGAGAAAGCATTGATGAAGTGTTTGAGAGATTCTCAATCATAATCAACAACCTTGATGCTATGGGTACAAACTACTCAGAACAAGCCCTAGTAAGAAAACTCCTTAGAAGCCTTACAAAAGAATGGGAAACCACTGTCACTGTCCTAGCCAAGAGCAATAACCTAAGCCCTATAACCTATGATGAGCTGAGAGAAAAACTCCTTGCCTATGAAACCACACACACAAACCCGGACTCAATGAAAAAGGGAATAGCCCTTAAGTCAAAAATGAAATCAAGAGAGAGTGAGTCTAGTGATGGTACTTCAGATGATGAGCTTATGTTTTTTGTTAGGAGATTTAAAAGGATGATGAAGAACAGATGGACTTGAGCAAAGTGACGTGTCATCATTGTAAGGAGACTGGATATTTCAAGCTAAACTGTCCAAAGCTCAAGAAGGAGGACAAAAGAAAGAAAGAAAGGAAAAGAGTGCTCATGACAGCTTGGGAGGATCTTGAGAATGAATCCAATGAAGAAGAAGAGTCTAAAGGTGAAGATAAAGACTGCTTCATGACTGTAAACAATAATCTTGATGAGGTAAATTACTATGACTTGTCTATAGATGATTTACATGCTATTATTGATGATTTCACTCTAAACACCTCAAAACTGCTAGATAAGTATAATAAGTGCAGATCTAAAAAAGATGTGTTAAAAGATGAAAATAATTTTTTAAAAGAAAAAGTGAAGAAAACTGAATGTGCCTTAGACATTATTGAAGAAAACAGATTTCTAAAATCTGAACTTGAAAAATTAAAAGAAAAGCACATTGTGGATCCTTCTCAAGAGTTAATTGCTACAAATGAAACATTAAATGATATGATTAAAAGGATGAATGGTGACTTAGCAAAATTTGCTCAAAATTCTAGTAACTTAGACAAATTACTTGCAAGCCAAAGACCATTGTTTGAAAAATCTGGTTTAGGTTATATAACCAAGGAAAGTTTAGTTTTTAATGATTCCTCTATGAAATTTGTGGCTTCTTCATCAAATACTAAATCCACATTCAATAAATCTGCTGTTGGATATGTTACCACATTTGAGGAGAAATTTGATGAAGTTTACACAAGTGAAACTGAGCCTTCACCAAGAATCGAACCTACTTCAAATAGGTCAGGTCTGGGGTACATTTCGAAAAATGATGAAGCTTCAAGAAACCACAATTTTTCAACAAAATCTCATTTTTGAAAAGTCCAAAAGTGGTCAAAAATTCTAGTGAAGATGAATTTGCAAAGAGGAACAATTATAACAAAAATCAGTTTGTCAAAAGAAATGCACTTCTTCCAAAAACTAGCAAATTTCAGCCCTTTAATCATTTCAAGCATGGTAGCTCATCTCAATTTCAGCAACATGCATCAGGAAATCACTGTTTTAATTGCAAAAAATTTGGTCATTCATATTCACAATGCTTTATTGAAAAAAGAATTGTTGGAAACCAAATTTACAATGTTGTGTGTGATTTCAATGCTCTTGGGCAATCAAGATGGATTAACTTCAAAGGATCCAAATTAATTTGGATACCAAAGGACATGTAGTACTTGGATAGTGGATGCTCAAGGCACATGACTGGAAGGTCAACGTACTTCATCAAACTAAATAAGTATGATGGAAGTTTTGTGACCTTTGGAGATGATGGTAAAGGTAAAATTATTGCTATTGGGAAAGTAGGTAATGAACACTCTATTTTCATTGATGATGTATTTTTGGTATGTGGATTGAAGCACAATCTTTTGAGTATAAGCCAGCTGTGTGACTTAGGATATTTAGTAACTTTCAAAAGATTTGAATGCTGTGTTGTAAATGAAAAGAGTAATGAAGTGCTTTTTGTTGCCAAGCATTGTAATAATGTGTATGGACTTACTCTTGATGAACTAAAGGATCAAAATGTAGCTTATTTTCATTCTAAAGAATCTGAAAAGTGGCTATGGTACAAGAGATTGGGCTATGCAAGTATGTTTCAAATAAACAAACTTGTAAAGAAAGGGTTAGCAAGAGGTCTTTCTTTGATAAGGTTTGACAAAGACATCACTTGTGATGCTTGCCAAATGGGTAAACAAACAAAAAGTTCATTTAAACCAAAGGAAGACATCTCTACTGAAAGGCCACTTGAGTTGACACATTGATTTATTTGGTCCAACAAGAACTAAAAGTCTAGGTGGTAAACATTATGGTTTAGTAATTGTGGATGATTTTTCTAGGTTTGGTTGGGTTTTATTTCTTGCAGACAAAAAAGAAGCTTTTTCGGCCTTTGAAATCTTTTGCAAGAAAATTCAAAATCAAAAGGATTTAAAGATCTCTTCTATAAGAAGTGATCATGGAACCGAATTTGAAAATAATTTATTTAAATCCTTTTGTGAGGAATTTGGAATATCTCACAACTTCTCTTGTCCAAGGACACCACAACAAAATGGTGTTGTAGAAAGAAGAAATAGAAGTATTCAAGAAATGACAAGAGCTATACTTCGTGAGAGCAATGTTCCAAAATTCCTTTGGGCTAAAGCGGTTAACACAGCGTGCCATATTTTGAATAGAACTATCATAAGGAAATTTTTAAAGAAAACCCCTTATGAACTTTGGAAAGGTTACCCACCAAACTTGGATTACTTGCACATCTTTGGATGCAAATGTTTTGTTCTTAACAACAAAGATAATTTAGGAAAATTTGATCCAAAGGCGTATGAGTGCTTATTTGTAGGATATTCCACAACTAGTAAAGCATATAGGGTTTATCATCAAGATGCTAGGATTATTGAGGAGTCCCTACATGTTACATTTTGTGATATTAACTTGGTGCAAAGTATTTTGGATGATTGTGATGTAGAGAATCAAGCTCAAAAGTACAATGAGACTGCACAAAATCATGAAAATAAAAATTCTAGACAAGTTGAACCAGAAACTACAGTAGCTAAAAATTCAAGAGACAATTCCATTTTGTCTCATGAATCTGAAGGAGATCCTGAAACCAGCAGTACCCAAAATCCCTTGGTAACTGAATCTGCCTCCAAGTCCACCAGACCTCGTGAATGAAGATTCTTGAAGAATTATCCTGAGGAATTTATCATTAGGGACGTCTCTCATGGAGTTAGAACTCGGTCTTTAACTAGAAAGGCAAATGAAGGAACAAACATTGCCCTTCTCTCTCAAATGGAGCCTCAGAATGTCAAAGAAGCCATTGATGATCCTTCTTGGGTAAAGGCAACGGAAGATGAACTTCTTGAATTTGAAAAGAATCAAGTGTGGACATTGGTTACAAGGCCGAATGGAAAGAAAGTGACCGGCACCAAGTGGATATTTCAGAACAAGCTAAGAGAGGATGGTAGCATTGCAAGAAACAAAGCAAGGCTAGTGGCACAAGGATATGACCAAGAAGAAGGAATAGACTTTGATGAATCATTTGTCCCTGTTGCCCGAATGGAAGCCATAAGACTCCTCTTAGCTTATGCTGCATTTTATGGTTTTAAATTATATCAAATGGATGTGAAATGTACATTTTTGAATGGTGTGATAGATAGAGAAGTGTATGTGGAACAACCATCTAGTTTTGAAAATAAAGAGCTTTCTAACCATGTCTTCAAATTATCAAAAGTTCTCTATGGTCTGAAGCAAGCTCCTAGAGCTTGGTATGAGATACTTAGCTCTTTTTTTTTGAAAAATGATTTTCAAAGAGGCACCTCAGAAACAACTCTATTTATCAAGAATTCTAATGATTCTTTCATTCTAGTCCAAATTTATGTTGATGACATTATTTTTGGATCAGCCAATGAATCCCTTTGCAATGAATTTGTAAAACTCATGACAAGTGAATTTGACATGAGTATGATGGGTGAACTTAATTTCTTCCTTGGGCTACAAATTAAACAAACTGAAAATGGTATTTTCATTCATCAAGAGAAGTATGCCAAGGAATTAGTTAAGAAATTTGGTATGAAAAATACCAAATCCATGGGAACTCCCATGCATCCTAATTCAAAATTAGATAAGGGAGAAACTGAGAAAGATGTAAATGAGACTAGGTATAGAGGAATAATTGGCTCTCTTATGTACTTAACTTCCTCTAGACCTGATATTGTACAAAGTGTTGGAATGTGTTTAAAATTCCAATCTAAACCAAAAGAGTCTCATCTTTTTACAGTAAAGAGGATCATTAGATATGTTCATGGCACATCCAATTTTGGTTTATGGTATCCTAAGATTGATTATTTTTCTGCAGTTGGTTATTGTGATGCAGATTTTGTCAGAGATAGAGTTGATAGAAGGAGCACATCAGGCTTATGTTGCTTCCTTGGAAAGTCCTTAAAAGTTTGGTCAAGTAAGAAGCAGCCAATAGTGGCTTTATCCACTGCAAAGGCTGAGTATATAGCTGCTTCTTCTTGTTGTTCTCAGCTTTTATGGTAAAAAACACAGCTTGCCGATTATAAATTAAGTGCTAAAAATATTCCCTTATTGTGTGATAATATGAGTGCCATTAATATTTCTAAAAATCCAGTTTTGCACTCTAAGACTAAACATATTGAAGCGAGATTTCACTCAATAAGAGAATATATTCAAAAAGAGGATATTAGCATTCAATTTGTTAAATCAAAAGAGTAATTAGCTGATATTTTTACGAAACCACTAGCTGAGGACAGATTTTGCATGCTTAGGACTAGTCTAGGGATTTTAAGTCATGATTCATTGTTTGAAAATTGCTGATGTATTTGTTGAATTTTTTGTCTCAGAAGAAGATCCATCGCTCTGAATTTTATCTCCTGGGCTCTGAACTTTCTTGGAATAGGGTTCTAAACTTTCTTGTTCTAAGAACACTCTTAACTTGCTGCAATTGCAAACCTATTCATGTATTGTGCATGTTTTTTTTTCTTACATTTCTCATTATCATCATTTCAATTTTTGAAAAACTGCAACTTCTATTTTAATTGTGCTAATGTCTTGTTTGAGAATTTTATTTTGTAAGTCAAAAAGACACTTGTTGGATAAGAAATGAGAGATCTGGATTTTGTAGTGTAAAATGGACATGGCCCTTGCTTGAATCTTATTACACATGTGGTTCTTTTTGTTTTCTGAAACCTTCGAGTGATATGAAACTCTTTCTGGTCCTAATGAGTTTTTTTTTACCAAGAATTAGTCTTTGCATATTGTGAGTTTTGTTATATAATTATGATGTTGCTAGTTGAAATATGATCTTTATTTCTCTTCCAAATTTTTTATATTTCAAGACGCAACATTTAGTTCTTACATGCCTCTAACACACTCTTTTGCAGGTTCTATTTTTTGTTTTATTTTTCTCACCTTGATGAAAGAAAAAAGAAAAAAATGTATATATGAAGCTTGATAAAGCATAAGGTTTACTAAGATTATTAGATATTAGTTTTGATTAGTCTTGTGCTTGTGAATTGTGTTTGTGAACTGAACTTGTTTGACTTGTGTTTGTGAATTGAACTTGGTTGACTTTAAGTCATTTGAATTTTATGTTGTGCTAGTGAATTGTTGCTTACATGCTACCATATTTTACAATATGTGCTTGTATGGATTATTAGACTTTTGTGCAACCATAGAATTTTAGATAAGCATGTATATATATTGTATTGTTGTGTTGGCATTATTGTTTATGTCCTCAGGTTAAGCGATAAGCATGCATTAAGGGGGAGCAGTTCATATGAAAAAAAGGGGGAGCACATCAAGTTAATCTGGTATCATCAAAGGGAAGTCTTTGAACCTTTTGTTGTAGGATTTTAGTTCATTTCAAGTTGCAAATTTACACTTTACATTAACTCTTCCACCTTTGATGACAAAAGGGGGAGTAGTTGTATGGATTGAATTTAGTAGCATATGAATTTTTCTAATTTTGTTGCTGCTGTGAACTATGGGTGCTTTATATGATTTGTTGCTATTTTGCCATTATTAGTCATTGATGCTCTGTTCTGTTTAATTTTTTAGCAGTTTTTTAACTGGACATTTGTTAAAATTGCTGTTATGATCTGTTTAGTATTAAGCTGGATTTTAGTTGCTGTTTGTGTACAATTCCTTAGTCAAGAAGAATTGAGTGTTGTACTTCATAGTGTCCTCTATAAGAATAATGTAAACAGGAAGGAAGAGATGAGTACAAATCTAGGGGGAGCAACTCTTGAAAAAAAGAGGGAGAGCAATACGAAAACAAGTGACATCACTCAAAGGGAAGTTCCTTAACTTTATTCAAATTCAATTCCTTTTGATTTATGTTAGAATTATCTTTGTCATCAAGGGAGAGATTGTTGAGTTAAGAAATTAACTAACTTAATTTATGATGACAAACATTATTTTATTGGGTGATTAATTAGTTTTGAATGTGTTTGGTTATGTGTTGTAGGTCATAAATCAAAGAATTAGCAAACCGATTGGAAGGAAACCAAAACAAGTTTATTGGTGAATATCTAACCAACAAAGCCCAAAGTCACTAAGCAAAGAAACCAAATGGGCTGAGAAGTAAAAGAAAAAAATCCAAGCCCAAGTTGATCCTACCAAGCTTCTCATACAAGATTGATGTCTTCACTCTCTCTTATTGCTCCGGTCTGCAACAAAACACAAGAAAGAGAGCTTCATCATTCCTACTCATTTCATCAAAGAAGAAAGAAAGAGAAAGCCTAATCACAAAGGCCTCAAATTTGATGAAGTGAGCCCATATTCATAAGCAAGCCCATTAGGTGATCCAAGTCTATTTCTTATCTAACTTAGTGGCTAACCAAGTAACTAAAGTTCATTTGCATCTGAACTAATCCCTTCTCCACGGAATCAACTCTCTATTCTCGTTCTTCTCTTCTCTCACCCACGCATGACAAGATGGCTATGCTAGGGTTCACATCCTAGAATAAAAGGAGAGTTACTGGTCGCAAGCTTGGTCTTTCGGACAATGCACAAAGAAGAAAGAAGAAGAAATTAGAAGCTAGGGCAAAATCAAATTTTAGGCAAATCAGAAAGATCTTTCCATTATTGGTACCCCAAAGTAACTTGCTGAAGCTTCCTTTCCCCTCATACCCAGTTCTGGTAAAATGAAGAAAATGGATGTTATAGAGTTCTGCTGTGGATCAACGGTTAATAAAGGAACTTGGAGCCAAAGCAAAAATAAATGGTTCAGATCTTTGAAGATATTGGAAAAAGGATGAAAGAGAAGATGGAAGGTATGAATGCATTAAATTTAAAATCTCTGCTACAGTCCCATCTTTCTTCTGCGTAGCTGTTGCTCTGTTTTTGTGAGAAGAAGAAGTCAACTGTGTGAAGCAAGTCTATGGTGTGAAAAAATTTGTAATCATACAAATAGGAAAATCACTTCAGTTTGAAGGTAAGGAGAGATAACCCAGTGTATTGAGGTTTTGTTCTGTGAAGAAGTTCTCTGAAGAAGTTCATCTACTTGGACAGTGCTTTCTTTCAAAGAAGCATTCAGCCAAAAATGAAGAACTGAATAAGAGACATGCAAATCTAGTTTATCACATAGCAAAGAGGCTGTTGAAGAGTTAATCTCCTTCATGTTTTTACAGATTGTATTTTACTTTTCAATGTTTATCTTTCTGTAATTTCTTGAGTGAAAAGGCATATTGAGAGAGCTCAAGTAAAAGCCAATGGTGGAAAGAGGCTGAGTGATACACTTGAGATAAAAGCCTAGAGTTATTTCAGAATTCTTTAGGTAAGTCTATGTCTTGCATCTTGTACCAATAAGGTACCCCTTTCTTAGTTGGGTGAGCACTAAAAGTGAAGAGTTAGGTATTAGCATAGCCAAAGTCAAGTTAGGTTAAAACTTGAGTGTGAAAAGATTGTGTCAATCCTGTGGAATTGGTGTATGTAATACTTTAACTATAGTGGAAATTCCACCACAACACTGGTCGTAGGTTACATAGCACAAGGCAACCGAACTAAGATACATGATGGTGTTAGCTGTTCTCTTCTCTGCTCTGTTCTGTTTTCTGATATTCATGAGACAAAAATAAATTGTCTCATAAATTTTCGCTGCTGAGTTCAAACAGAACCAGAATTAAAAGTTTGCTTTAAAGGGTTATTACAGTAACTTAAAAGAAAAAGACATAGATTCAATCCCTCCTTCTTTAAGCCTACTACAACCTTCAATGTGAATATGGATATTGTTATTGTTAGTGACTTCAATTACAATTCTAGAGACGTGTATACGGTATCTCTATGTTATAACTTCAACGAATAAGAATAAAATTCTCTAACAAAAAACTCCTTACTAAATATTTTGAGTTCTGTCCTATTAAAACTCATTTATTTTACCTCCTAAAATTACTCTTATCCTTCCTTTATTCTCACACTATCAAAACCTAAATTTTGGTTTATAATTTGTTATTAACTTTCACTAAATTTTAAAAATAATAATGTTATGTATACACTAATAATTAATTATCAAATTATTTATTTGTATAAAATATAAAACTGAAAATAAATTTAATAATTTAATAATAACATATATTTATATACAAATAAATAAAAACTAATTTGATAATTAATTTTTTTTTGTATACGTAATATTTTTATTAAAAAAATAAAATAAAATATATAGTATGTATAGTGCAAGTTTTGTGACAATTATTTATTTATTTATTTTTATTTTATATACAGAAAACTCGGGATTAACCAACTACTAAAACTGGATCATATACTCTATATACAGTTATACACCAACTCCGGTCCCTTTTACAAGCTATATATTTATCCCTATAGCTTATGGACAAAAGATGAACATACAAGAAACAATAATACATGACATGTTTTTATATATAAACATACTTAATTACAATAAAAGAGTGAGACTTATATCTTGCATCAACGTAACATACGGTTCTTGTTTTTGATACACTTGTGTCTTCTATTAAAATACAGCATGTGGTGGATTGATATTATATATTTATATTTGTTTGGCAATTTTTAATAGTTGTTCAAATATCCTTACCCTAATTTCTCTATGCATATATTCAGTTGAGTCACGCAAAGTTAAAAGTTTTGTTTATTTGTCTCTACGAGGTGACTTATAACCCCACACATACAGAGTCATAGACTTAGTCTCATATTTTGGGCCGCCATAAACCCAATTTCTACATATATATAATGCGCCTTGACAAGCACCCTAATTCTCTCGTCAGGAGAATAAATGAGCTTAAAAATTATTACTGGAGGATTCTTTTTCTACAAATTTAAAGAAAAGTAATAGGCGTGTAAATTGTTTGGCTAAAAAAAATATTGAATTACATTTTAATTTTTTTATTCATGTATTCTCGAATTTAACAAAAATTTTTAAAAAAATGTCCACGTAATACTTTTTTTTTTACGGTATTTCTAATTCGATAGATCAAAGATTAATCTGTCATAGATTTAATTTTTATTTAATAGTTTGTCGTTGATCGATAAATTACTGTATGTACAAAGTGAGATTCAAACTCCCGACACTTGCTTAAGTTGACAAAGGAACTAACCACTTGACTAACTTAAGTTGATTCAATGTATTACTTTATCCTGTATTATTTATATCTAGTTTTTTTTCTCTTTTAGATGTTTTAGTCCCATTTTAATACAAAAAAATACGCCTTGATCCTTTTTTTGTATCAAATGATAATTAAGCCTTAAGATAATATTTAGAGAAAAATTTATTTTTACCGATTGAATCGGATAATAATAGAGAAATTTAAGATTTAAGTAGGTCAATAAACGAATAGCTCAAATGAGATATGTCCCCATTTTTACTAAGAGGTATTAGATTTGAATCTCATCTAATATAACTTGACCAAAAAAATTTTTTAAGTAAGTTTAGGTTCAAAAATTTAAACCTACAAATAAAACTCAAAAAGAATCTAAATGGTAATTTGGGGTTAGATGGCACAGAATTTGCCCATCCTTTAGAAGCACTTAGCAATATATATAATATATAAAGTAATTGTTTTTCTTTTTTGAAAAGGTTGAATTTCATTATCTAAAACGTAAGAACAAAACACGGCGCAGTGGAGAGACGAGCGACGAGGCAGAAGGGTCCCACGATCGGACGGAATGGCGGCGGTTCGAGATGACGGGCAGAACCACCGATCCAAGTGCTCCTCAACTGAACGACCAATATGTGACAGAAAAGAACGTGGTGCGATCTGTGGGATTGAGTCCAGGGGTGGAGAATGTTGTTGTTGGGCGTGGATATGGCACTAAAAAATCACTAAAAATTGCACAGGATGGACAAGAGGGGAATAGCGCTTCAACATTGGTGCGGCTGGAGGTGGAGGAAGGATTGGAGGAGGAGGGGGCAGACGTTCAGTGTCATGAACAAGAGGAAGTATGTGAGAGCAATTCAGAAGATGGAACTGACTGGGAGGCTGGCATAGACGGAGGTAGTAGGTTCCATAGGGAGGATCAACGACAGAGTTGGCAAGAGGATTAAATGGCAGAGAACAAAGAGGCATGAAAGCTAGCGGTAGAGTCTAGTGCCCAGTGCAGCGACAAGGAGAATATCATGGCTATTTTACAGGAGCAAAATGAAGCAATTGCTCTGAAGCGGAGGCAGGAAAAGTAGAAAGAAAAAGTTTGAAGAAGTCGGCCAAAAAATTGTAAACAGGCGTGTCATAAACTTGCTAAATGATCTTAAGCTCTTGGAATGTTAGGAGTATAGGAGGCGTTGGAAAATTTTGTATGATAAAGAATTTTGAAAATAAATTTAAGGTGGACATGTTGGGCTTGATAGAGACAAAAAAGAGGTGATGTCTAAGTTAGATGTAGTACGCATTTGCGGAAGTGACAGAGCTAGCTAGGAGTGTGTAAGCTCTATTGAGGCTTCTGGAGGGTTGTTGTTAATTTGGGATAAACCAATTTTCAAATTGAATAATTTTTATAAAGGGGATAGGTGGTTGTGTGTAGAAGGGGTGATAGCTAAGGATAATTTTCATTGTGCTGTTTGTTTGGTGTATGGACCACATGTGAGGGTTGACAAGATATCTATGTGGGAAGAGTTGTCTTATCTCGCAGGGTTATGTCAGGCACCATTCTATTTTTTGGGAGATTTCAATGAAATATTGGATTTGGAAGAAAGGAAAGGAACGAATAGTCTGCCAGCGTCCGTAGATGACCTCCAAAAATGGATGGATGACTTGGAATTAGTTGACTTGGCACTTAATGATCGCAAGTATACATGGTTTAGAGGACAGTCGTGTAGTCGTATTGACAAGACCTTGGTTAGTGTAGATTGGCTTGATATGTACCCAGAGATGCGACTGAAGGGAGGACCAAGAGGGTTATCAGATCACTGCCCTTTGATAGTGGAGGACAAAAAAAAAATTTAAAGACCCTAGACCGTTCCGTAGCTTGGACTCGTGGTTCACACATGAAGGGTTCTTGAGAATGGTGAAGGAAAAGTGGAGGGCATTAAAAGATGGACAGTTCTTAGATAAGATGAAAGGGTTGTCACTACCACTGGATAAATGGCATAAGCAGCACTTCGAGGATATCACTGAGAAGATAAAGAGGTTTGAGGAAGAGATAAAGAATATGGATGATACGATTAGCAATGGACGTTATGATGGTACAATTGAGGCAAGGAGAAGGGCGTTAGTGAGGTGTTGTGAGAAGTGGTATATTAGGCAAGATGTTCACTGGAAGCAAATGTCTAGATCTCGACATGCTGAGGAGATGGATAGGAATATAAAGTATTTTCACAATATTGCTTCGGCGAGAAGAAAGAATAACAAGATTGAGTCATTGGTGATTAATGGGCGACAAGTACAGAATCATGCAAGAATAAAAGTTGCAATTAGAGATTCTTATAAAAGTCTGTACCACCAAGAAGCTACTCCAAGTTTGAACTTTAGAGATGATTTAATTAATCGGTTAGAAAGGGAGGAAGTTGAATCCCTTGAAGTGATGCCATCGGTGGAGGAAGTGAAAGAGCTGTGAATCATCTAAGGCTCCAGGATGTTATGGGTACAACATGAATTTCATAAAGAAGTGTTGGCATGAGATTTGAACGGAGTTCACTGCTGCTGTGTTGAATTTTTTCGAGATGAAAAGTCTACCAGCAGAGTCTAATGTTACGTGGATAGCGTTGGCGCCGAAATTTGTTGGGGCTAAGGAGATAAAAGACCTCAGACCGATCAGTATGGTGGGATGCATCTATAAAGTTATAGCAAAGTTGTTGACAAGAAGAATGAGGAGTGTAATGCCAGGATTAGTTGGAGAATCACAGAGTGCCTTTGTGAAAGGCAGGAAGATACATGATGGAGCATTAATTGTATATAAAACTGTGCATTGGCTGAAATTAAAGAAGAAGGCGTCAGCAATAATCAAACTGGACTTCCAAAAGTAATATGATAGAGTTAAATGGTGTTTTGTTGATACTGTCTTAGAGAAGATGGGTTTTGGGAGTAGATGGAGGGCATGGATCAGAGAGTGTATAACATCAACATCTATTTCTATTCTGATTAATGGGTCACCAACGAAACCGTTCAAGATGAAGAGGGGGCTACGGCAAAGAGATCCATTATCGCCATTTTTGTTTGTCTTGGTGGTGGATGTACTTAATAAGATGATCGGAGAGGCGGTAAGGAACAGGCGTATCTCTCCGCTGCTAGTCGGTAGCGATAATATAGAGTTATGGCATCTACAATTTGTTGATAACACTATATTGTTCTGTCCGCCAGAAGAAGACACAGTGAGAAATTATCAGAGACTTTTGAGATGCTTTGAAATAATGTCGGGGTTAAGTATAAATTTTGACAAGTCCAATTTGATCCCAGTGAATTGCAGTCAGGAGTGGGTAAGTCGAGTATGCCTTCTACTCGGTTGCCAGCATACAGCTCTACCGGTAAGGTACCTTGGAATTAGTTTCGGAGCAAATTCCCGATTAACAAAAACTTGAAAGCCGGTTATAGATAATGTGGAAGAAAAGCTTAGCTTGTGGAAATCAAAGGTCCTTAGTAAGGCCGGAAAGCTGGTACTCTTAAAGTCAGTAATAAACAGCCTACCTATTTATTACTTGAGCTTGTATAAGATGCCAAATGCAGTTGCACAACAAATAATCTCTTTGCAGAGGAGATTCTTTTGGGGGAAGGAAGATGGACAACCTGGCATGGCTCTTGTTAAGTGGGAGATGGTCCAGGCACCGAAGAAGCTAGGGGGTTGGGGGTAGGGGATATTGTGATCCGCAATATTGCTTTACTGTTTAAATGGTGGTGGTGTTTCTCAAAAAAAGATTATTCGTTATGGAAGAAAATTGTGTGCTCCTGCAACAACTTAAAGCCAGATCATCTGCTATCAACTCAGGCTCTACCAGTGAGAGGAGACCCGTGGAGAGACATATGCCAGTTGCGAATAAAGGACCAACATGCTCGACAGAAGATGATTGATGGACTGGCTATGGAGGTAGGGGATGGTAGGTCCACTAGATTTTGGGAGGATTCTTGACTCCAAGCGGGAAAGCTGAAAGACTCCTATCCGAGACTCTTCTTGATTTCAAACCAAAAAGGATCAGTGATTGAAGACTGTGGCTTTTGGAATAGGCTAGAGTGGGTCTGGAACTTCCAATGGAGGAGAAAACTCCGCTAGTGGGAGGTTGATACATTGGATCAGATGCTTCATGTCTTGCAATCTGTTAGATTAATAGCAGATGTGCAAGATAGAGCGGCGTGAAAATTTGACAAGGCATTTATTCTACTAACTCCTTTGTTCATGTTTTGTAGGAACAGACTATGGACGATGAGATTCTGAACTATAGATTTGCAAATGAGATTTGGAAAGGACTGGTCCCGCCTAAAGTAGAGTTGTTCACCTGGTTTATCCTAATAGGTCGGGTAAATACAAAAGAGCGACTAAGAAGGTTCGGGATCATTGAAGGGAATGATAATCTGTGCGTCTTGTGCAAGAAGGAGGTTGAAACTGTGCAACACCTCTTTGTTACTTATGAGTACTCCTGGCAGGTCTGGTGCGTATGGATCAAGGAGTTTGGATGCGAATGGACTATTCTAAGTACCTTAAAAGACCACTTTGAGAGTTAGAGGACAATGCAATTGACAAAAAAGTTGTGTAAGTATTGGCTAACTGGGTTCTTCTCAATTATATGGAATATATGGTCACATAGAAATGATGTCATATTTATGAACAAGACAACAAACGTGACTGATTGTGTTGCTAGATCATTATGTTCTGTTTAAGGATTGGTGTGGTTCTTAACCCATAATGTTGATGGCTTGACCGGAAATAACATAAAAAATTGTGTAATTAATTTATGGTTATTGTAAGTTGTTTGCTCCACTTTATGTGTTTGAGTTTTTTCTTTCAAAAGAAAAAAACAAAAGACTGTGTGTTCAACATCACACCGATGCACGGAGAAAAAAACTAAACACATATGATCCAAGCAAACGTGAAACCCATGATACTATTAAAGCAAGTATCTAATTTCAGTTAATACCTTAATTTTTTCTTCTTATACCCTTAGCTTTGTTAAAATTCAACCCAAAGGTGAGCTATTAATCAATTATAGCTAGATTCTTTACTTAAATTTTAGAGAGTTTCCCCTAAAAATTTTATTTTTGCACATCAGCCCCTGCTTAAACTCATATTACAATAAGTCCCAAAAATAATTTAATTTGCACAATAAGTCCAACAAAAAAAACCAAAATTTCAAAAGACCCCATAATCGGAGAAACTCATATAGTATATTTTTTATCATTTAGATTTTCTACTTAACCTTGAGTCCACAAAAAGAAATTATTTGTTATACAAAATTGATCTCGAATATAGGTAGTGTGGATTAACGAAGGAAGAAAAGTGTCCCATGAGCTAATGAAAATGATTAAGAAATGAATAAAAGCAGGCAGCAAAGAAAGCAAAAGAAGTTAATTGTTACTCAACACAAAATCATGAGTACACATACACATCCGTTTAGTTTTGTTTTTGTTTCCCTATTTATACAATCCAGAGAACGATTTCAAATATTCATAGAAATCAACAGATAGACACATTCATAAACATTACTCAGTTGATGTAATGTAATTAAGCAACTACTTTTCATTCCAAAACGTCAAATTAGATCATTCATTATTCTTCAACAACTTCCCAGTAGTCAAGTTGCATCTTTGTCTTGCTTACCACCAACTGAAAACAACAGCAACAATTCTTTAATCACATTTCAAATATATATATAAATAAATGTTATGAATAAGAATATAATTTAAGATTCCATCTCACGGGTAAAGGCAGAAAGCTCAGAACTCTTCAAGACTCGCAGCCTCTTCACTGTTGATACGAACATGCTGGCAAACCCATTTAGCAGACCAATCAGGATTTTTTCCAATAATTAAATAAATTGAGCATCACCAAGTGGGAATTTATTGTTTCTAGGAGGGGACATAAGTACAAGTGTGTGTATATATATTCATGTGAAAACAACAGACATGCCATGGCATGTAGTGCCTCGGAATTATTCACAACAATTGAGAAAAAGGTTGTCTGACTCTCATGTCTGATCTTAATCTTATTAAAATTGAAATAAAGCACTACTGGTTTAGCATTAAGAATCTAACTAGACTCGTTGCTATTGCAGAATTTTAATAGGAGAATAAGATGCAAATTTGTGATTGGTCATGGAATATATATAATAAAAATAAAGAAATAAAACGATAAAAAGATGCTTACTGCCATGGCACATCCCCAACAAGCATCCTGTCTCCTTCATTATCCTCATAAACAAGAGTATACTCTCCACTTCCATCTAATAAACCTGTTATCACTTTCTCTTCCTCTTGTAGCTTGTTAACTCCACCACCAGAGGAATCTCTTTGAGCTGATGAAGACAAAATAATTAAAACAAATGGGAACAAAATGGTCTAAAGGGGCAATTAAAAAATTCAACTTGTCACTTGTTTGGTGAAAATATTGACTATAACTCTATAAGCTAAGGTTGACATATAAGATATTGAACTAATTAGCCATAAATATATCCAACTACAGGGATTGAAAAAAAGGTGACAAAAGTTACTAAGTTAGTTAGTTACCAGCAAGAAGGCCTTTGAAGAGTTGGTCCACAGCATTGGAGAGATTTTCATAGCTATCGTAAGCATTGAGGTCAACTTTTCTACCAATGGGAACACCATCCATGTTGATCTTGACAAACATGCCTTTTCCACCAACCACCACCTTGCTATGGTGCTCAGGAGGAGGAGGAGGTGGCTTTGAAGAGCTGCTGCTATTTGCAAGGTTCTTCCTGAATGAACGGATTGGAGGCCAACCCACTACTGGACCTGGAGCAGTTCTGTTCAGAAAGAGGGTCAGAAAGTGGAAGGAAGAGTAGATAACCATAACAAATGAAGGCAGAGACATCTCTGAATCAAATCAAATCAAAGCATAACAGCCGCTTCTGTTGAGAATACTTGAGAGCTAGATCTATGGTGAGGTAACAGAGATGTGTGTTATTGTGCAACGGTAGTGCTGCTGCTTGTGAAGAAGAAGAAGTAGTAGTAGTAGTAGTAGTTGTGGTTATGGTTGCATGAGGGAAGTAACCAAGAGATAGCACAGAAGATTCATCTCTCTTTGTTGTTGTTCTGATGCCATTAATGAAACCCCAGTGTTGTTGTTCTTCAGCACCAGGTGGAGCAAGCCTGAGTTCAAGTTTCATGTCATTTCTTGAGCTTTCATCCATTGCAGCCACGTTAAACACAGAGCTCAAGAGTAGTAGTAGTGTTATATTTGCACGCTGATTCTGTTTCTTACTTAAAAAGGGTATGGAGATTCCAGCAAGGGGAATAGAGAGCATAAGGCACGCAACCTGAGACAAAGAGGGGAGGGGAGGGGGGGTCTCAAATAAAAAGGAGTAAGATAACAACAAGGTTAGGTTGTTTAGCACAGCAAGTAAAGCATGCTAATTGGTATGCCTACACTATCACTATGCTACTACTGTGCTCTGCTCATCACTCCTGCCCCCAATGCTCCTTTCCTTTTTTCCCTTTATCCTATCTCTATAATCAAAAATATAAAATATATATACCTAAATCACAAATTATTTTTAATATACTTCGATATTCATATTTGAAGTATATTATATTATTGTAGATATATAAATACGCCTCTTATGTATTGGCCAGAATATTGACACGTATTCAATATATATTTTAGGTGTTGACTCTCTATTTACAAAAGTCACCCACCTATACTTATTTTTAATAAAAATACCAATAATTTTTTGTATAAAAAAATTAGCCAAAATAGATTCTTAAAATATTTTATATGAGATGTATTCGTCTCTAAAAAATTTTATTGAGTCAAAATTTTTAAATTTTATAAAAATTACATAGATCATTTTATTATATTTTTTAAATTTTATTTATTCAAATAATAATAACTAATCTAACTAAAGTAAAAACATATATGTCAGTAAAAATTTATGCGTCTTATTTTTATTTAATTTAAAGCTTTTAATATAATAAAATTTTTTAAAAATA
>NC_029778.3:51723799-51727459 GCF_000817695.3 Arachis duranensis
ACAGAAACGACAAAAGTCAACATTTGTGTGTAAAAAATTAATTAATTAATTCAAATATAAGAGAAAAGAATAAAGAGGAAGTATTAATTGCCTCAAAATTTGTCTTAATTAATCCGTGTTTCTCCCTGGAGTAGACTTGTTTTTCACCTAAGTAAACGCTGTTTGTTAAAGTGAAAAGAAAACCTGATTGCTGAATTAAAACAATGATTTATATGGTATGGTATGCTTTTTTGAGATGTCAGCGAATGGATGGATGGGATGGCAATGGGGGAAGAGGATTTTCATCATCCATATACACACTTATATATTTGCAGGCCTTTTCTGCAATAAAAACATGCACATCCCATGATCTTGTCTCCTCTCTTCTGCTCTCTTCTGCACTCTCTCTCTCTCTCTCTTACCCACCACATTTCCCAATATCATCATACAATCATTTTTAAAATTCTTGCATCTTATTACAATAGTAAAGTTTTCAAATATACGCAGATATTAATTTAATTATATATATTATTTATAATTAAGATTAACAGGTATAAATTATTAAAATATCAGTGAATTAGTATATTTAAAAAATATTAAAATATATTTTTAATAATAATAATAAATTAATAAATGTTTCTGCATTTTTTTGGAGTGTGGTGACTAGGATCTGGTGTGGCGCTGTTGCATTTTAGATGAGTTGTGACCAACGCATGATGCTCTCTTTCCCGTTTGATTAGCTTTCGGATTTGGCTTTGTCTACTTCTCTTCTGACATAAAGTGTTCTGTTCTCTCTCTTTTTTTTTTTCCTCTAGTGATATCTGTTCTTAAATCTACCAGCTCAGCTCAAAGGAGAACCGCTTTTCTGGTTTGATCTCTTCTTATTTTGTATTACTTTTTCTCATAAATAAAAATATAATTTAATTTTATATACGGTTAATGTAAAATATTTTACGAATACATCTAATTACGTAATGTCATATCAATCAGAATAAATATCTTTTACATTAATTACAAAAAACAAATGTAATTATATAATTATGTAAAATATTTTATTCTGTCAATACATCAAAATTAAATTCATAAAAATAAACTATTTAAAATTAAAAAAAAAAAAAGAGTGGTCCAATCGGGAGAGTGCTATAGATAGAAGCAATGGCATAGTAACAAAGGAGAAGGAAGCTATGGAATTTGAAGTACGCTGCTAATGAATGTCAAAAGTTTAGGTTTCTTTTATCCTTTCAGGTTAAGACATTTGTCAATGCACTGATCAATGAAGCATTCACGTGTGTGTCTACCAGAACTTGTCTTCTTCAATTATAATTCCATGCTCGACAGTTGAATTTTTTTTTTCTCTCTTTCATGTAACAATGTTTTCGGCGCGTAGTATCTACCTGTATCAAATCATAATAATTCTTTCAACTTCAACCAACTTCATTCATCGCCATACAAAATTCATGATATATATAGAGAAATTTCAATTATAATACATTGAGAAATTTCAATCCGGAAATAGTGTAAAAAACTTTACGTGCTAAAATTCCTATTCGGGTATTCAACATTTAACAAATTTTGTTCCTATAACAACAAATTATTTGAGGTATTATTATTTTGACTCCTCAATTATTTGGTTCTAATATTTTAAGATGAAGCATATAATATGGGGAATTTATATGGTATCTTTATGATGCACGCTTGGATCTGGTGTATCGCGGAGCACATGTCACATGTCAGCCGTTCATTTTGCAGAATGAGTCGTACGAACAATCATTCCATGTCCGTTGGATGAGACGCAATGCCAGTCTTATCATGCCACTCACATTATCTTTCTATGTTGGAGATAGTAAACAAGTAATAAAATTCACAAGAAAAATTTTTAAAGATTTGAACGAAAAACAAATTAAAAAAAATAACTATATTTATATTAAAATTAATAATTAAGAGTTATTAAATAATAATTTAATTAAAATTATTAATTTATTTTTATTTATCTAATTTATATAAAATTAACTATATTTATATTTTCACTTTTTAAAAAAATGCTACAAAAATAATTAAAAGAAATGTTATTGTTTTTCTAATCATGCAAAAAAATTACATTAAAAATGGATATCTAATATTTAATTTTATTGTGATATTTTAAAATTTATTTGTCGTACATATTTTTGTGAATTATTTTTGTTTGTTTTCTTTCTTTCTTTTTATGGGTTAATAATGGTCTGTTGGTGGAGAGGGGTACAAATACCCATCTTGTGTTTTAATTTTCCCTCTCTGCTTTCATCATCGTCCTTTAATTTCTTCGCCTACGATACACATACATCACACTTTTCTTATTAATCTTTGCACCATCTTCATTATTCTTATTTCCTTCAATTCCACTTATCATTTTTAGGGTATATTTCATTAGGACGTAGCTAATAAAATTTATCTCTGCTTTTATTCATACAAATGGATAATATCAATTTGGTATCATTATAAAGTTATTTTTTATTGGTATTCCTTTTTTAAATGATTGATGATAAATCTCTAGTTCTTAAACAATTAAAAAAAATAAATTATTATCTTGTAAGATCCTTTTAAAGCAACAATTCCATGGGATATGATAGCAACGTCCACGTCCTCATACTTTATCTGTTTTTTGCTCTAAAATGTTCTTTTATACTTCAAAGTTCAAAGAACCAGATTCATGCAACAAATATAAATGCATTCAGGATTTGATTAAGAACAAATTGATGACACTGGCCCACATACACTTCAAGCTAAGTGTAGTCTCTAATCCTCTTAGAGCAAAAGAAAAAAGGTGTGTTAATATATATAAGACGATATATATATAAATAGTTAATGATTTGTATCACATGGTACATGTTGTGAACTTGTGATAAATTTCTAAACCGTGTTATAGGGTCAGATCAATTCATCGACAACCATTTCTATCCATTAGAATTAGATAATATAAGGGTATCTCTTCTTCTACATGAGCTTCAATTAGGGCCAAGAAAATACTTTACAAGTGGATCGTGACTTGTACCTCAATTATTATTTATTTACTTTCGCATGCATGTCATCATATATACTTGCATCAAACTAATTTGAGTTGATCGAGTGGTTAATTTATTTATTTATTAATAAAATATCGAAAATTATACCAAAACATTAAACTATACGAAGATTATAACTCAAAATAAATTAAACTACATACATATTTATATATAAATATATTAATAATTAATTTTAGTGATTAATTTTAATATATAAATAATATTTTTAATATAATTCATACTATATTGTTGGAAAAAGAAGAGAAAGAAAAAAAAGGAAAAATTTCTGACAAGAATTGTTTGATAGAAGATAATTAAAAGGGTCAGGAAAGTAATTGAAATGTATTAGGCAACTAGTGATGATATATGAAAATTCAAAACCTTTATGTTTATGGAGCTCTTATGTCTTGTAGTTGTCCGCACAACACGCCTTTAATCTCATCGCTTTCATTTCACTACTTTTGGCACTATTTATATAATGCAAGGTGTCTGCCTTATTATGGGTGGTTGATTTTATTGTGTCTCGGTCAAATTAAGTTCTTATCTACAAAACAATGAAGGATTATTACTAGGTTAAACATTCATTATTATTATTATTATTATTATTATTATTATTATTATTATTATTATTATTAGTAAAAAC
>NC_029778.3:51727687-51728281 GCF_000817695.3 Arachis duranensis
AGTGATAAGATTTTTTTATTTAATGTTAAAATAATATATATTGATATCAAAAAATTAATAGTAAAATATAAAAATAATTGTTAACAAAAATTTTGGTAAAATTACAATTTAAAATTTTAAATATTGTTGAAGGATATCTTAGAAAAAAATAATTTGGTAAAAATATAATTTAATCAATAAAAAATAATTTATTAAATAGTATTTTGGTAAGCAATATTTAATAATAAAAAATAAAATTTTTGCTAAAAGATATTTTTGTAAAAAATATTTTTTTAAAAAAATAGATAAAATTAATAGTAGTTAACATAAAAAATTTAAAATAGATTAAAGAAAAAGTTTTGTAAAAGTTATAAGAGAAAAATGTATATTTTATAAATAGAAGAGAGAGGAGTGTTATTTTCTCAACCGGATAGGTCAAAGATTAATCCGTCGCGAATCTGAACTCTATTTAAGAGTCTACTGTTGGCCAATTAATTGCTGCATATACAAAGTAGGATTTGAATTTCCAACATTTATTCAAGCAGACAAATAAATTGACCACTCGACCAAACCAAATTAGTTCGTTTATTCATTCATTTATTATTATTATTATTA
>NC_029778.3:51728316-51737346 GCF_000817695.3 Arachis duranensis
TATTATTATTATTAGTGATGTTGATTTAGTAGTGTATATGGAGTGTGTGAAAGAGAGCATATGTGTAAATGTTTATAGCACGTTTTGCAAGATGCATGATCTATCTAGAGATCTTCTCATCACACGCTGCTGCCACCAAACATGACTCCAACAACTTCAAACCATTTTAGAGCTTTGATGCATATCCTCAACTTTCAACTTTAATTTCTTTGTGCCTGACCCCACGCACCTTCTTTTTTTTTTTCCTATCTAGTATTAATATTAGGTGTAAACTAACGTATAGTTATTTTAATGTAAAATTGATATTCAAAAATTATTAGATAATTTGATAAATTTAAATAAATTATTATTTAACAATTTTTAACTTAATTTTACATAAAAATAACTGCAAACGAGTTTTCTCCAATATATTATCATCGTTCATAAGCTAATAAGAGATCATACTTCCTTTGATTATATCTCCTTTTATTGGGATTTATTTATTTTTATTTACTTAATTTTATTCTCCGTTTCATTGATTGCACCCATCACCATGCCTTTTTGATAGTTCTTCGTGTAGTGACCTCTTTTGTTTGCTTTTATATGAATAATTGCATCATGCGCCGCTATAGTACCAAGAATGTATGTGTATGCATCATAACTAATGGGATCCACTCTCCTTTATTTTTTCTTTCTTTCTTTTTCTAATCCTAATAAAACTAGAGATCACAGACACATTTTCGAGTCCTCTAAGTATTTATAATAAAGATACTTACATATATCACCTATTAAAATAACAACACTCACATCGACAACGTTATTTTGATGTCATGCATTTTAGAGCTAGGGATGGAATAATAAAATAAAAGAGTTCAAATATAATTAATTACTTAAAAAAAAACCGAAAGATTAGTTGTGTTAATTATTTTATGTAGTAAAATAATTAAGATTTAGTAAAGAAAAATTAAAATGTTGTAGTATTAACGTTACTCATCATATAACATCTTGACCAATTCTACACATATATTCAAATTAGTAATTATACTACATATACTCATAAGACACATACAACAAAATATTATATATTGAAATAATGCATACAAATGGTATCTTCAATTCCTTCAGCAATGGAAGACCAACATTTGGTGTTGCCTTAATTCATAATATCATTTTTTTAAAAAACTTAGATGGATAAAAAAAGACAATAAAAATATTATATTTTTAATATTTTTTTAAATAAGAATATTTTTTATATTTCTTTAATTTTTGCTAGATTTTTTTTATTTGTCTTCATTTTATATTTTTAGTAAAAAAAATTTAATTTATAAACTTGACATGCATGTGTCAGGTCATTTTTTCTTTATGAAAGTCTTGTATATGTGTACCTGGTTATGGATTTTGGGGGTGCTAGACAAATATGTGGGACATCTTTTTCTAAGTGACAGTGGGAAGAACTCGAACCGTGCGAGTTTTTTGTTTAAAAAATTGGCTAAACAAATCGGAGGGTCTGATTTGAAAGGAAAAAAATTTGAATTTCGAAGCAAGCAAATCGAACCGTCAGTGTTGTATATTTAAACTTTTTTATGAATGCGAAAATCAAATTGCACGGTCTGAGTTGAATAAGCTGAAACTAATCGACGAATCCAATTTATATGGTCTGAGTTGAATAAGCTGAAACTAATCGACGGATCCAATTTATATATGTATGTATATATGTGTGTGATTTGGAAAAGATATCAAATCACGTCTTCTTCTTCTTCTGCTTTCTTCTACTCGTGTTTCTCTCTTCTTTGGTATGAAGCAAAAAAATCTGGTCGTGAAATTTCTGTTCTTATTTAGGTGAGTGAAAGAAATGGATGACATAGTTTTTTTAAAAGTGTATTATTTTGGTCAGATTTTGTTACACACATCTGAAGGAGTAAATAAAATTTATTCGTGAAAATATGTTAGATGTTGTTATTCCCTTCACAATCTCATTTGAAGAGCTTATGTGTGATCTGTGAGAAGATAGATTCTGAGATGTCAAGGAAAATATCATGTATTTTATACAGATATCTCATACCGGTGTTTGGTGGATTCGTCCAATTTCAAACCAAATATGTAACAGACGAAGCAAGTATGCAAGAGATATTTTTAATGTATATTGAAAGTCGTGCTCAAATCTCGTTCATCAAGTTGTATGTTGAATTCGAACAATCTGAGACCGACCGGAATATTGTATGGGAAGATTACAATAGTGACAATGAAGAAGAGTTCGAAAGCAATTATAAAGTTGTTGGTCCAGACGGAGATGAAGATCAAGGTGATGACACTATGGCTCCAAATGTGACAGACGTGGCAAATGCGTTCGCAAACGAAGTGTTGTTTGAGGAGCCATCTTTCATGCGAATTTTGGATTTAGAAGCCATGCATGTTCTGGAGTTTCCAGAATATATGAGTGCAGGTACGTAATTGCCTATATTTATAAAAAGGATTAGAATTTTGTAATAATTTATCTTGATTGATGGACTAAATAGTTAAGTGAAATATGAAAATATACTCAATTAGCATTTGTTTATCTGTTTATTTAGTTAAGTTTAAGATAATAATTTTTTTAGTTAGTTATTGATTTAGATAAATATAAATTAGTATTTATTAATCAGTATTTAATTATGTGTTTATGTTCTTATTTTGTTTAGACTGAGATAATAACCTGATGTAAAGTTTATTTATATCATAATTGATGTAGTGAGTATTGATTTACTTTTAGTTTCAGTTATTAAATATTCGTGTATTAAATATTTTCCGTATGACTGCTGTCGCGGCAGAAATTTCTATTGTCGCAGATGGTAAATTTCCTGTTGGGATGGAATTCAGTTTCAGGGAAGCTGTTATTAAGGCGATGAAAGCGTATACCATCCGAAGAAGTGTAGACTACCAGGTGTATGAGTCAGAGCCGTTGACATTTTATACTAAGTGTACACAGTATAGGTCAGGGTGTGATTGGCTTATCAGGGTTAGCATGATAAGCAGGAAGTACTGTTGGGTTATAAGGAGGAATAATGGTAGTCACACCTATACGAGAGCCACCATTTCTCAGGATCATTCGAAGTTGGATTCGACCATAATTGCAGAAGTAATAAAGCCGTTGGTTGAGGCTGACCCCTTGTTAAAGGTAAAATCAGTTATTGTAGAAGTGCAATCAAAGTTCAACTACACCGTTAGTTATTGGAAAGTATGGTTGGCTAAGCAAAAGGCACTAGAAAAAATATTTGGAGGTTGGGAAGCATCGTACGAAGCGTTGCCTATATGGTTTGAGGCCATGTGTCATAAGGAGTCATCAGCTGTCGTCCATTTTGAGACTATGCCTGCATATCAACATGATGACTTGGTGAGTGATATTCGGGTATTGCATCGAGTCTTTTGGAGTTATTACCCTTGCATTAGAGCATTCATACATTGTAAGCCAGTTGTCTAGGTGGATGGGACTCACTTGTACGAAAAGTATAAAGGTTGTTTGTTAGTGGTAGTTTTACAGGATGACAACAATAATATCATCCCAATTGCATTTGTTATTGTGGAGGGAAAGACTTCTGATGCGTGACACTTTTTCCTTAGTAACCTGCGACAACATGTTGTCACTCGGGATGGTGTGGGACTAATATCCGACCGACACGAATCCATCAATGCAGTTGTGCCACGCAGTAATGGAGCTTGGTCACCTCTTAGAATTTTTCACATGTTTTGCATCAGGCATATAGAGTCGAATTTTTTGAGAAAATTCAAGGCACCGTTCCCGCAAAAACTTGTCGTCAATATAGGTAACGTTGAGTTATTCTAAGTTCGTTATCAACAGAGTTACCTTCAACAAGTGTTTGTCATCTCTTTTTTTTGTTTTTTTTGTTATCGTGCAGGATATTCGAGGACGGTGCGCGAGTATGAAGTGCGTTACCAGCGTTTACGAGAACGGAACGAGACTTACACTAACTGGTTAAAATGAATTCCCTGCAAACAGTATACGTTGGCATTTGATGGTGGCTACTAATGAGATCACATGACGACAAACCTAGTGGAATGCATCAACTCAGTCTTGAAGAGTGAACGCAATCAGGAAACATCCAACTTGCATGCAAACCAACTTGCATCAGGAAACATCCAGGTTAATTGCTTCGACCGGCAGAATAAGATCTTTGAAGTACGTAAGATGCCAAGTGGACTGGAGTATGCCGTCGACCTCGGTCACCAACGATGTGACTGTGGTGAGTTCCAGGTGGACCGGATTTCTTGTCGACATGTGTTTGCATGTTGTGCAAATCAACGACTTTATTGGCAAGCGTATGTGCATGATGTGTATAAAGGAATTATGTCTAGATCCACGCGATCCACAGCATAAGCAACCCACACAACCGAGTGAAAAATAAAGGAAACTCATGATTACAATCCACATAACAATAACAATAACAATAGCAATAACAATAAGATTAACACTAACACTAAACCCGAAACAAATACTTCTTTAATGGAAACACACCTGGCCTTCTTGAAGATCATCCAAGGCCTTCCTAAAGTGAGCAAGCATAAGATATCTATAACGTCGGTCTTCACGCTCCCAATTAATATGACTTATTTCATTAACACAATTGGATTCTAAATAAGATAGGGGTAAATGTAAGATAATATTACCTGTTTGCAAGTGAAAAACTGTGGGGTTCCCTAGGAAGCAGCGCTAGATATGGCAGGCAGATCCCAACCCAGCCGAGCAGAAGTGTTAGTGGACCATCGATTTTCTTACGGTCAAAACGAGATTCCCTACATAACGCCCTGTAGAGGTGTGCTAGGCATGCTGATCCCTAGGGGTGGCAAAACGGGTCGAGCTGGGCCGATCCGCTAAACCCGCCAAAAAAGGTAGGTCGGGCTAAGAATTAGAGCCCGCAAAATTAAAAAAATCCGCCAAACCCGCACCACCAAATTAGCGGGTTTTGGCGAGGCGGGACGGGCCGGTCCGCCGGGTCGAAACTTTTTATTTTTCTTTTTTTTATTAAATAAAAGAGTGGTTACTATTATAAAATTGATAATTATAGAATTTTTAAATACTTTTTTTTCAGTTTTTGTTTTTATTCTTCTTTTAGTTATTAACTTTATTTATTTTATTTTACAATTTCGTATATATGCTCAAATTATGTGACTTATTTTTTAAAGTAAAGATGATTTTATTGACAAATATTATTTTGAACAATTTTATTGAAATTAAAAATTAAAAAAAATAGTAAAAAAATTATATTATAATTTGACTATTTTTTATTTGTATTTTATTTTTTAATTATTATTTTTTGGTTAATTTTAATGAATTTTATTTTTCAAAAAAAAAAAAAGAGTTAAGCGAGCTAGAAGCAAAGGCAGAAACTTTCAGTGCACAGATGCCCCAAACTTGTCCCCAAACAAGATCATTCCGATCAACAACATAATGTGGCACTTCATGTATCTCTGTATACTGTTTTCATCAATCAACTGTAACTTTTCTTTTAGATCCCGGAGTCACGTCAGTTTTATGCAGCTTCCTCTACAGTCCGACTTACTCGGTGTAACTCCAAATTGGTATAAACACTCTGCCTCAAAGGCTTTAAAACTATTCATTGTCATCCCTATGACTGGAAGACCGTCCGTCGAAAGACCAAGAATTATAGCTACATCTTCAAGCGTCACAGCACATTCACCAATCGAAATGTGAAAGGTATGTGTGTTTGGGTGCCACCTTTCGATTAATGAATTTATCAGTGTTTTCTGACATTGAACTACCCCAATCTGAGACAAATGATAAAAACTAGTAAATACTCCTCCACCTTATCATTATACTGATTTGGAGGGAATAGATGATCACATGTCAACATCCTTAAACTCTACAAAAACATAACAAATTATTAGTCAACTCATTAACAATTACTAATTTACTACTAAAAAATAATAATTTTTTAACTAAAGCAACTAAAATATTAAACTCATGCTAAACTTTTTTGTTAATTACAAAATTTAGTAATTACCACGTACTAACTTATCAATTAATTAACTCTCATTATTAAAAAATTTGCATAACTAACTCAACAACACACATTAATTGAAAGCACACAACTATCATAGATTATTTTACTAAATTCAACTAAAACAAATAATTCTAACTTCTAAATTTAATTAATAATCCTAAAAATTATTTCTAACTAACTATTAATAAAAATAACTAATACATAATTTCAATTCTTATTAAACTAATAATGTTCTTCTTTAATATTAAAACTTCAACTACAATAATATATTTATTTCAACTAAAAGGCTAACAAAAACCAAATTAATATTACCAAAAAAACAAATCCACTATATTTAAGTATATTTAACGAAACTAAATCGTCATCAATCAAAATTCGCAACATTATTACAAGATCTAGATTAGTTGTTTATTTACGGTTACAAAAAAATGTTATAATATCTAAAATTATAATTTCTAAAATTAATTATAAAAGTTAATTAAATAATTATAATTTTTTATCAATAATGATAATCATTCTATTTGTATTTCTAAATTCAATTTCTAACAACAATAATAATAATTAACTTCCTAACAATAATAATTATAATTATAAAATATAAAAAAATTTTAAAAAAATTTACATAATCAAAATGACTGAAATAATGCATAATATGAAGTTTAGGATGATCAACATCTCTAAATTTTTGTTTCTTTGGCATTTTGATTTTTTTTTCCAGCGTGCAGAACAAGAAGTAATAGAGAAAGAAAGAAGAGAAAGGAATGGACTCTTTGGTATGAAAGTGAAAGTAATATCGGATGGTAGGTGCGGGTTCAGTATGGAGTTACGTTGGAATTAAGGGCACAGTTGCGGGGAACTACATTTGCGCGATACATGGCTGGAGCATCACAACTCAAACCGTTCATTTTGTCCTAAACAATTTAGACCGTCCGATAAACAGGCATAAACTCTCATCGTTTAATTTCTTTTAATCTGATACCACACACATATTAAGCACTCGTGTTCTCCACAACTATATCCTACCCCATTATTACTTTCATATTAAAATTAAAAAGCGTGCATGTGTCCTAAATAAATAAACCCTATAATTAATTACTTTTACTAGAAGCCTCTTAAAAGTTAGAGCCGATCCTTCGGTTCTGATGATGACTAGTTGACCGATGAACTCATCAGGCTCTAGTTTAATTCAAGGATTACCTAGATAAGTAAAGGTTTTGCTTTCTTAAACTTACAAATACTCCATTAGTCCATTATTAATCAGCCTATTTTTGTAAATATTAAAATGTTACAATTATTGGTCATGTCATGATAACCATTTTGATTGTGTCAATCGGATTAATATCATCTAATTTTTTATAAGTACTATATACGAATAAAATCAGCCCAAGATCCCAATATCTGCTTTTATCATGGCCTATTAGAAAAAGGGGGTTTTAAAAAATTAAAAGGGCTAATTACATAAAAATTCAAAAATTTAATTAGAATCAATTTTTTAGATATGATTACTATAATTTTTTAAGTAAGGTTAGGAATTAATTTTTTTAGTTAATATTAATTAATTTTTTAAAATTATATTTATCTTAAATATTAAATTTTAAATTTTAGATTATAATTTTTAAATTCTAAATTTTAAATATTCTAAAAATAAAAATGAATATTAACTAATTAAAAATTGATTCCTAGTCATTTTTCTTCAGTTAGTTCAAAATTCATAAACATATTATCTGAAGCATGCTAACACATTCCTGGAAAACAACTCACAATTGTATATACTTTTATAATCAATTTTAAAAGCCACAAGGACACAGCACTCTCCTTTTAAAGATAACTAACCTCAAAGCCTCACACTACTTACTAATAATCAAGTATGTTTATCTAATTAGTACTCATCATTATCTGCTAGATTCCCAGATATATAAACTTTGTTAATTAGAATTATCACTACCAGAAACACGGTAGTTTACCACGGAAAAATACTCACGAACAAGAAATAGTGGCAAATTTTCATGATCGTCGTAATCACTTGTAATGTTTTGCTTTTCCGTAGTTAAATTGTGCGAAAGTTTCCCACGTTTTTGTTTGTCTGTGGCCAATTTGAATTGGATTCTCTCAATTGTCACAAAACCAATGCTCACCGTGGCGAAATCAAACGATGTTTATTTTCAAATTACGCGCTTCTAGTGTTTCTTTCCATCCCTTTCAAAAATTTTATATGCAGTTCCTCCTTTTTCCAAATTTAAACCTTAATAATAAATTTTAATTTTTAAGGGTGCAAACTTATCTAGTTCGTCGATAATTTTTTTTCTCTCATTCCCAGCTATTTTCAATTGATAAGATATGCATTAGTTGGAATAATATAAAAAGAATACATACTTATAACTCTAATTAATTGAGAATGAATGATAAAAGTATAAAATTCATGATAAAAAAAAGTATATTTTTTTTCCCTAATTCACAATATGTATTAATTTTTTAAATTTTATTTTTCTATTTTTTTATTTTTTTAATTAACTTAATAAAAAAATATCCGACATAAGTTAACGTAGGTTTATTTTTGAAATAGTTACAAAATTTTAATTTTTTTTCTCCGGCAATTTTTTTATTTTTTTAAATTCGAGTCAAAATTCATAATCCTAATTAGTATATACTGTCTTTGAAATATGATATATAATTATAATTTTATATTTTTTTATTATATTTAACTATTAATTTAAATTAAAAATTTCAATTAAGTGACACGTTTATAATAACACAAGTAAAATTTTGGGCGGAAAAAAAATAACTTTCACTTAGCACTAAAGTAAAGCCCACTCACTACAAAATCGGAAGAATTTTTTCACATGTTCAGACTATTGTTCAGTTTTTCCGTATCTTTAGTAAATTTAGCATTGAGTAACCGAAGATGCATTAGTTTTTTTTGTGACCGGAAGATGCATTAGTTGAAATAGCATAAAAAGAGTACATATTTATTGCTTTAATTAATTGAGAATAAATGTTAAAAGTATATATAAAATTCATGATAAAAAAGAGTACT
>NC_029778.3:51737432-51741659 GCF_000817695.3 Arachis duranensis
TCACAGGTTCATACTATTGTTCAGTTTCTCTGTATCTTTAGTAAATTCAGCGTTGAGTCACTAAAGAAGTTTCCAAAATAGCGGAAATCAAGATTTTGCAAGCAATTCTGAATTACAAAGAAGAATGGAAGGAACCCTAAGCAGCCTCTTTTTATGTTTATCTAATATTCTCTCGAATCTTTATTCTTTTTTTTATTTAAAAGACTATTTTTTTTTACTATTCACTAACTTTTCTCCAATATTCCTGTATAGGAACTAGATCTAGATCTGCGTGTATCAATGCTGCAACTTTGATTCTTGTCCATGCTGGGATCTCCATACAAGTTTGTGTTTTCTTTTAAATTGTTTAAACTCCCGAGTACATAGTATCTAATTATCTATTTCTTTGTATTATCAATAGCATTTTTGTTTTAGTGTTTGTTTCAATATTTAAGCTGCTAATGGATAAATATGTTAATAATGGTAACTTAGAGTAATAGATGCATGTTGCCGGGGAACAAGGTACACTTCCCTAGGAGGTCTGCATGAAAGTTTTATTCGATAGTTACCTGGTAAGCTCAACTTTCTACTTTAAAATATTGACCTGGTAATTTCTAACACATTTTTATTTTTACTTTAAGTTCTTTGTCTCTAAATGATTTTGATTGCAATTCAATATCTGGTTAATAGTATTTTTTTGTCTCGTTAAATAATACTATAGTTAGGTTTGAATATGAGAAAATATCATTAATATCACTCTCTATTTTACCTTTATTCTTGACAGGCTTGCTTATTTACTTACATGAAGCAATTGAATTGAAAGTTGTTCACCAGGATATTCTAGTAATATATATATTGATTGATGACGAGTTTAATAAGATGTTTTATGTTGTGAAAATGAAACCTAAGCATTATTGGGTATGCATTCCTACTTTTTTATTTAAGTACATTAAAACATTATTTAGTCTTGGGACTTTTTTTTTCATGAATTAAGAGATAACACAATCTTATTTGAATGTTTTTGCAGGTATTCCAATGAAGATGTTAGAGATCTAATAATGATACATTTCGATACTTGATTTTGTAATAGTTTAAACTCATTTAGTTCAGAATATTTGCTTTTTAACATTGTTACTTAAATTTCATATTTTTATTACTAAAAATACTACTTATATGGATATGGCTAATCTTTTTAATTTTGTATGATATAATTTTGTTCTAAGTATTATTATTATTATTATTATTATTATTATTATTATTATTATTATTATATTTTTTTAATTTATCTTTTATGATTAGCCACGGAAAAACCATGGCTAAATAACCCAACAATGTTTAGCCATAGAAAAAATGTGGCAAAAAAGCCCAGCTTACCAATATTAGCCACGGAAAAATTGTGGCAAAGCTATACTTGTTGGTTACCATGTTGTCATTTAGCCACGGTTTAGAGTGTGGCCAATAACGTAAAAACCGTGGCTAGTCAGATGTCTCCACGGATCATAAAACTGTGACTAACCAGCCGAAAACCGTGGCTAACTGAAAAGGCGTCGGCCTTGTTAGCCACAGAAATGTATTCGTTGCTAAAGCTTAATTGCCACGGAATTTCTTGATTTTAGCCACGGTTTTTTTCGTGGCTAATCACCGCATTTCTGGTAGTGTATATATTAAATTTGTTCCCAGCCAACTCCAAATACGTATTCATCTTTGTAATATTTTATTAAGGATAAGATATAATTGCCTATATTTCCTATTCCTGGTGATTTTGGTCATTTGTGAATCAAAATCCAGTGAGACTTAGATCAATCCCATGTTGATAATATAATATAATATATTTTCAAAAAATAATACAGTGCTCTCAAAATAACCTTTTGATTAAGAAAATATTGTATAAGTTATTTACAATATAATTCATTATCAGCAGTCCAAAAGAGATATTATGAAAAAGGGTACTGTCCAAATAATTATGTATACTTTTCTCTGTTAAATCTAGAGCAAAAATGATGGCTTTTTTATTTTTAGGCATTTGTAATATGAAAGAATAAATCCTTTTATGTCTTTGATTAGGATCGGAGGAGTACTTATGCTTGGAATGATTGCAAATATATGCATTATGCACCGCACTGATGCAATATATTTATGGTGCATAAAATTAAAAGCTAAAGTTATTCTCACTGAGAATTAGACAAAATTAATAAATGGGACAAGTTATGAGTGATTGATAAAGTTCACGCTTAAGATGAGTGAAAAAGCTTAGTATTAAGCGATTCTATATCAATTTAAGTAGTAAATATTATATTATTGAATAATTTTATAAAATAAAACTAATCGTTGGATTCAAATTTTATATATTATAAATTTTTTAAAAAATTTGATATTAATCCAAAATCATATGCTATATCTTTTATATTCTTAAAAGATAACATAATATATTTGTTTCTTTTTTTCGGGACACGGAATATATTTGTTGGTAAAGACTCGTGCAGTTTGTCTTCATGTGAAGTTAATATTTGAAAATCGTTAGATGAAGATTTAATTAAACTTGTCAAATCATCTGACGATTCTTAAATATTAATTTCATATGTATATGAGTTTTCACATATTTGTTTACGTAAATGGTCTTGAAGTGAAGTTCTTTTTTCACCATATTACGATTCTTTTTTTTTTAACGTGTTGGAACTTGTATTTTGGATTTTTGGTAAACCTAAGTATTCTACGAGTTTTTCTGGGTATGAGATTTTGTTCTTTTGGGCCTGAGTAGAAACTGATATCTAGCCCAAACGGAATGTAATGGGGCTCAGACCATTTTTTTTCTCCTTTACTAAGTGAAAGTGACGCCATGTTTAGCCCAAAAAATATTTGTGATTAGATGGCATTATTCACAGACAAAAAGAACCAAAATAAAATAAAATAAAATAAATTTTCGTAATAGTTTCAGAATGTAATTTTGAGCATAGTTGATTAACAAGATGTTTGATTGTTTTGGGTGAAAAAAACAAAAGGAAATCATACAGTACACATTAATTATGTATTTTTTCTTAATTAACTTAAAGAGTGAAAATTGTATGATATGAATGATTTCAAAATATATCATTTCAAAAATATAAAATATCCAAACATGAATTAATTAATAATATATTAAAAAGGAAATATTAAAATATTCGTAATCTTATTAGTTAATTACATCATTGCAAAGAATAAAGACCCCATGTGGGGTTGCCCTCTAACTTCCAAGGCCACCGATGACTTGTCTCCCACAATGGAAGCCTCATTGTCACTTGTCAGTACTGTCACTAAAAAAAATATCAACGTTTTGGGGTTGGTAGTGTGGTCCAATTACTCTCTTTCTATAGAATTTTTAGTGAAACATGTTTATTAATTATTCCCTATTTTTATTTCCTATCAAATATTTTTCTAAAATTTTTAACTACTATCAACAATTTTAACGAGTATATATGTTAACAATATTTGATTATTAATTATTAGGATTTCTATGGACGTACACCTTGTGCCACCATTGCCAACTTTATTGGCATATATCATCATTTATAACCTTGACATAAATACATAGCTTCTTTTATTTATGGTAAAGGTAAATTAAAGCTTCTGTAAAGGGTAAACGGTAAAAGTCACTTATTATTAGTTTAGTCTTTAGATTGCACTACTTACATTATCGGATTCCTTGTATTATTATCACTATTATTAATATTGTTCATATTCTCACTCAAATAATAAACTAGATCCAAATTAAGCTAACAAACCTAAATTCTAAGAATTGGCCTTTTAAAAAAAGTGAATCAGCACACAAATATAAGTAATACTTATTTAAAGTAAGTAACTGTCTTTTTATATCTTTCATCTGTTTTTAGAAGAGAGATTCCAACAACCCTAAAATAAAGAGAGAGTTATCCACCATCAGAAGTAGAACTATTTCAGCAGTGGTTGTTGGCTCGCCTCCTATAAATACCCTGACACACTCCGGTAGGGGTGTTCAAAACCGATCCGGACCGAACTAAACCGACGGACCGAATCGGAAAAACGAAAACCGAACAAAACCGAAAACCGAAAAATGTATTTTGCTGTTTTTTGCAGTTCGGTTCGGTTTTCGATTCTGACCATGAAAACTCGAACCGAACCGGTAACTAAAGAAACCCTAAAAAAACCATTAGTTAACCCAACCCATTAGACGGCCCATTACCCCACGGCCCACCTCCCCACCCCCTTCAGAAAACCTAGCGTCCCCATTACCCC
>NC_029778.3:51741704-51748973 GCF_000817695.3 Arachis duranensis
TCCTCTTAACTCTCAGCGCCTTTTGCTCTCCCTCTCCCTTCCTCGTCCTCCCTTTGCTCCGCCACTCCACCATTGCTGCCGGCTTGCCTCTGGACAACACCAACCCTGACTTGTGTCCCTCGGCCCTGTTCTCTTCCTCGTAGCACGGCTCTCTCTTCGTCGTCCTCCCCGGCACGGCTACGCCATCGTCCTCTCCCAGCAGCACGCCATCGTCCTCCACAGCTCCACGAAGGCCGCAGCAACACACCGTAGTCCTTGTAGTGCCTCTCTCTCCATCGTCCTTTCTGCACTCTACCACTCTGTCTATATCAGCAGATTATCAATAATGGAGCCTAAGTCAGGTTGGTTCTTCTACTTCTGATCCAGCTACTTGTTATTTTTTGCTTCTTGATTTTCTCTGTTCTATTGATTTTATTTACTGTTCTGTGTTCTCTCTTCTGTTCTAATTTTTGCTGGCTGCTGCTACTATTATCTTTTTTTTTTAATTTGTTAATTATTATTGATTATTGATTTTAATTTGTTAATTAATCATTATTATTGCTGCTGCTACTGTAACTGTTATTGTTAATGGTTTATTCTTATTATTGCTGCTGCTAATTCATTTGAATTTGAATTTGTTAATCTATTAGTTAAAAAAGGGAGACTCCAAATGCAATTTTGGTGGTATTTGTGTGGTTTTGATGAATTAGTGGTGTGATGAGGTTGAAAATAGATAGCCGGTATTATTGTAAAAATTTTAACGGGGAAATTCTTCCTTATTGGTCTGATGGCTGCTACTATTTTTTGCTTTTAACTTGTTATTAATTCAATGATTTATTGTTATTCTGTTTTTGGTTTTGATTCACTGTTAGTGTTGATATTTAATGTTGTATTTGTGATTTTTTGCAGTTTGATCATAGTATGAGGGATAACATTGGTGAAACTGAAGGTGGAATTGGTGGATATGTAATATTGTAATGCTTTCAATGCCGTCGAACAGCACCGGCGGTGCGGCTCTTTTGGTTTTGTTCTTTCTAATTTGTTCTTGCAGCTTTGGTAATTTGTGGTTCTGTTTGATAATTTCTGTTTGAAAATTTGTAGTTCTGAATCCTTTTCTTGATTTTTTTTATCATGACAGGTATAGGATGCATCCAAAGATATGCAAATCCTCTTCACTGCATTTTGATGACAATAAAGCACAAAATAGGAGCCAATAACGTATATTTGATGGATTGCTGCTGGTTGTTGACTTGTTTATTTCATTGTTGCTGCCTTGCTGGTTGTTCTGTTGAATTACTGAATTGCTTTTGAGTTTTGAATTGATTTAGTATGATTTATCAAGTGTTGGAGGTTTTGAATTACTGAATTATTGTTGAATTACTTTATTGTTGGTATTGTTGATGCTTGGTTAATGATTTTGTAAATTGCTTGATTTTGTAAATTGTTTGTAAATTGATTTTGTTGTTTAATGTATTTCTTTAGTAAGTTTGATGTCAGTTCAAGTGAGAATATGGGTGACACCGGATTGTTGATTTCAATTGTGTATTTGTGTTTGACAATTTCAATGTATAAGACTTTGAAAAATAGTATTTTAGTATTTTGTTTGAATTGATTGAAAAACCGAACAAACCGAACCAAACCAAACCGATTTTAATTGGTTTGGTTTGGTTCGGATGGCCTCGACAAAAAAACCGAACCAAACCGAACCGCAGCTTAATTAGACGATCGGATCGGATGACATTTCTCTTAAAAACCGAATCAAACCGCACCGCAAACGCCCCTACACTCCGGTATAGTTAAGTTTCAATATCCTAAAAATCTGCTTAATCCCTTGTTGATTTAGGTATCGGAATGTCTTGCAGGTACCACCTCCATTCCTCAAACACACACATAACTTGGAGAGTGGCTCTAGGCAAACACAAGTCGAAAGCCACCTTCCTTCGCAGTTTGGGTGTTTTGTTCTAGTCCAATCTACTTATCTTCAGGTTACATACGTAATAATTTAAATAAGGTAAATAAGGTAAATTCTATGGTGTAGAAATAATTTTTTTTTACACATAAGGAAATCAACGTGACATGGATTTAAGAGTGACACCTATCTTTTGTTATTATGACTTTATTTAGATTTGACAGACAAATGCATAAAAATTTAAATTTTATCTTTTTCAATTAAATACATTAATTCTTTTTTTTGGACTTGATTAAATACATTAATTCTAATGAAACATTAATTATAAATATATTTTCGTTGTACTGGGCCAAAAAAAATAATTTTTGGATTATAATGAATTGTTATTAAAAGAACATATTTTATTGTGTTTATTTTATCAATAAAAATAATTAATTTTTATTAAATATTCTAAGTATGTCATAAATAATGTTAAATACTATAAACAATAAATATTTAAAAAATAAACATTCAAATTCAAAGTTTAGTCTCTATATTATGTATAACACTGAACTTTTTTTATATTTTGTATAAGAAAATAATAGGTATTATTTTTATTTTGTGAGAGTAACTTTAAAAATTTTTGTCATCTCATTTATGAATGACTGATTTCTATATATGAAATTATTGTTGTATTATTCTCAGTTATGTAAAAGTGGTATTCTTAATTTAGTATAGATGTAATCATAAATCAGAGAGTCTGATTTGTATTTTAAAAATTAAAAAAAATAAAGTTCATCAATTGGATGATTAGATTTGTGTAAGTTCACAAATAGGAGAATCAATTTTGTGTAAGTAGTTCACAAATCAGAGAGTCAGTTTTATATTTTAAAAATTTTTAAAAATTAAAATTTAGAAATTAAAATATTAGATTTTTGTAAGTTCATAAATTATTTTTTTAAAATTAATTTATAATATTTTGATTTATAGTATGAATGATAATTTATTTAAAATTACAAATATAACAACAAAGTTAAATTAAAAAAGATGAGGGAAAAAAACTTAAAAAATAAAATTGTAGTATGAAACATAACTAAAATTATTTAGTACGTATGAATATTTTTTAAAATGTTCAATATTTAAAATTATTTGATATGTATGAATATTTATTTATATTCCAGTTTTGCATATGAATATTTTCTCATTTTTTTAAATTTAATTTTGTTGTTATATTTATAATTCTAAATAAATTATTATTTTTACTATAAATCGAAATATTATAAATTAATTTTAAAAAATAAATAATTCATGAAAAAAATAAATAATTCATGGACTAAATAATTTTTTTAACTGATTCATAAATCAAATGATAAATTTTTTTTAAAGGTATTCTCACAAAATAAAAATAACACTTGTTAATTTCTTATACAAAATGTAAGAAAAATTTAGTATTACTGAAATTTTTTTTTTAAAAGTACCCTCACACAATAAAAATAACACTTGTTTATTTTTTTAATATTTATTGTTTGTAGTATTTAATATTATTTATGCATACTTAAATATTTAATAAAAACTAATTAATTTTATTGATAAAATAAACATAATAAAACATATTTCTTTAATAGTAATCCATTACAGTAAAAAAAATTATTGTTTATTTTTTGCCTTATTTTTTTGGCCTAATATAACAAAAATATATCTGTAATTAAAGTTTCATTAGTATTAATATTTAATTAAAAAAAAAACAAAATCTAAACTTTTATGTATTTATCTTATCACATCTGAACAAAACAATTATAACAAGAGATAAATATCACTCCTAAATTTGTCACGTTAATTTCCTTATGTATAGAAAAAAAAAATATTTTTACACCATAAAATTCACCTTTAAATAAAGTGGTGTACTACTGTACTATATGAAATATTTTTAACAATAAAAAATGTGCACTATATTGTAATAATCAATCTTGTTCTATTGAAATGAAATGAAATGGTCCACTCATAGTCCCACTAATTAAAAGTACTTAAAATTAAAATTTATAGCAATAAACTTTATTTGAGTAAATCAGTAAATTTAAATAACATTCGCTCTAGCTTCCAAAAAAAATGAGAGGAAACACCAAGATCCAACAACAACTAGAAAATGGAACACCATGATACATAGCTTCATGGATTGAAGCACCCTTATTTCATAGGAAACTGGATCTGCAATGCAAGCTTGTTTTTGAGCAATAGATACCTACAAAATTAAGATCTATTTAACAAGTGCAGCGAGGACTCTGCGAGGGGTGTTGCATGCTCTACGGCCATGAAGGACAGCCAAATTGTCAATCAAGAGAATATCTCCTTTCTGCCAAGGAAGGTCAACAGATTCCTCCTCCAGCATTCTGAGAGCATCTTTGGCCGCATCGAGCGGCAGCGCCTCCCCGTCCGCGAATATCACGGGTTTCTTAGGGTCATCCCAGCCCATGGAGTGGTTGAACCATATACTCTTTTGTCTGCTCTTCACATACTTCACTCCTGGCACTGGCCCTATTGTTTCCTTCACTATTCCATTTTCCAACCATTCCAACTTTATGTTCAGCTTAGCAGCCCTAAACCAATAAAAACATTAATTAACTAATATTTCTCTTTAATTACAGAGTAATACTCTAAATCACTATCTTCAGTTAACTGACCTTTCTTCAGCAACTTTCTTATCATTGGTGGCGAAGGTAGATTTCCAGCCACGGCCAATAGGGGTAGGATCGTCTTCTTCCTGAGTGTGCCTAGTGTAGAACAAGCCAAGCTTCTCTATGCGCTCAATGAACTCAGGGTGCTTCTCCTTCATTCTATCATACACCACGTGGCTCAATACTATTGGTGTTTCTCCTCCCTTCTCCGGCGCCACGTCACAGTAGAAAAACAACTTCCCGGGGTACTCAGGGTACTGTCCAACCACCATAATAAAAAACATTTAGACACCAAATACACGCTTATAAGATAAGACAAGAGAGGGAAGAGAGCGGACCAAGGCCATCTCGTGGTGGAAGTGGATGTTCTGCTCCGGTGGGGACTCATTGGCGGTGAACACACGGCCAATAACGTTGGTGCGGGGAGCGGCGCCACCGTGGTAGGGGAACTCCTCCCAGCCGAAGGCTTCTACGACGTCGTTGAAGTCAGAGGGGTTTTGGATCGGGAATCCTCTGAACACCACGGCACCTCTTTCCCGAATCAGAGAGTCCAGATACTCTCTGTTGCCCTTGATAGACTCAGTAAGTGACACCGTCGTTGCTGCAGGAGGAGCCACCACTGCCGGAAACCTAACTCCGTCGTAAACCTTCTGCTGTGGAACCTGGATCTCCACGAATGCCTCTGATGCCACCATCCTCGATTGATCTGAAATGGTTACTATTGAAGAGAAAATGATAAACTATATAATATATAACAAGACTTAGTGAGAACTCACAAATTAGACCAATTGAATGATTTGGTTTATTGTGGTCTGGTGAGTGGAGTATATGAGGTTTAGTTTATTTATAGAAGAAAATATGGTTACTAAAAGAGGAGTAATATGAGACATGAGTAACAGTTTTACACTCTCATCTAGCTACCCATCACATTCACATGCATTTGGCAATTTGACATTAATTAAGAAAACACACCAACCAACCCCCACTGTCTTCCAAAATGCACAAATCATAATTAAGCCACCACGACCTCAACGTGTTGATATTTTGACTACAAATCATAATTACCAAAGATTATATTTTATACATTTGGACACATATATGTACGTTCGCTCAAGGACAATTTAGTAATATCGTTATCAATTGAATGTAGTGGGGATGCGCTCCTATGCCGTATCTCAATTCTCAAGAGAGAGGTTTGTATTGAATAGTTTTCAGATTTATTTTTATATAAAATGTGGTGGTGAATTTTCCACATTATATCCGTACCATTGTGCCCGAAATAACAGCTGTTGATGCATTAATAACTAATTTTAATACATAAGTAATATTTTGTTATCATTAAATATTTCTGTTTGTTAAATATTATACCAATCACTTTTTAAATAAGCATCGTACTGTTTTTAATGTGAAATATTAGGTTGGTAAGATCTTGCGTGTATTAACAACCAGACCAAATAAGTTTCGGGTAAATTCTTTTTAATGTATCATAAGTATGCACATTTTAGAAGGGAGTAGAACGTGATTCCCTTATGTTGTCAATTGTTTTGATCTGCTAGTGGATATAAAAAATTAGAATTTTGTTGTCATGTCTTAAAACACTTATATTAAAGTAAAATTTATTATTTGACATTTAAAATTAGCATTTTAACACATGTATGTATCTAATAAAAAATTAAATTATTTTTATTGTAAATAATCTGAACAAACAAGTACTCCAAACAAAATCTGACAATATCGTCAAAATATTTTATTAAAAAAACGAAATATCAATATCATGTATTCATGTGGGTTTTTATTTTCTTCCTCTTCTTGTTTAATTTCGTAATTAATTTCCCTTCTCGATCTTTGTTTGTTCAACATTTTCCCTTCTTTTTTGTGTGTGCACTGTGTACCTACCTCAAGTATAGTCACGTGTATTATTGTCTTTGTGCCACTACTGCACAGTCTACACTAATAATACAACTTGGTTGTATTTCTATCGATGTCCTTAAAATTTTGGCCAGTTGCTATGTAAATAAAAGTAAAAATAATAAATTAAAGAGCTCACATACAATTTATTTTTTTAGGTTTTTTCTTAAAAAGAAAAAGACACATTGTAAGTATAATACCAACACTTAATTGGTCCTAGGATCACTCACTCATATAAATGACACTATCATATTTTTCATCTCTCAAACTCACTAACACTCATAAAACAAGGGAGAGAATTTCACATTTCAAAACATACACATTTCATTATTGAACACACATACAATACACAAGGCATATATGCCTTTATATAGGCAATGCTTCCTACTAAAATAATAATTTATGAATCACAAATCAATTTTGTAATGACTACCATTTTATGACTTGACTTCATGAATCTTCTTTCAACTTGCATTTATGTAGCTTCTATAATCTTCTAATTTCAATTCAATTTGATTTTGAATTCTTCAATGTTGTAGAATGTTGTAGTTATACTACTCTCTTGAATGTTCTTCAAAAATCTTCAAGCTTCCAACATTAGCTTCTAGTAATATCTAGCCAATTGATGATTATTGTATTCCTCAAACTTTGCTTCTTCAATTCTTTAACCATGCTTCATGAAAATTCTAATCTATGCAAGTTGATAGATTGCACAAGAAGTTTGTAGAATCTTGGTGATGAACCATGAACTTGTAACCACTTTGAATTCAAATTGAATTTTGCCTTTGACTTTTCTAAACTTTTGTTACTTGCATACCTCTT
>NC_029778.3:51749199-51761158 GCF_000817695.3 Arachis duranensis
CCGAATATCAATATGCTTCGATCTTCCATGAAATACTGGATTTTTGCAAAGTGCAATAGCTGACTTGTTATCACAAAATATTGTTGTTGGAGTACTTTGTTTCTCGTTCAATTCTTCAAGAATTCTTCTTAGCCAAACTGCTTGTGTTGCACAATTTGCTGCTGCTATATATTCTGCTTCTGTTGTAGATAGTGCTACTACTGGTTGTTTCTTTGACGACCATGAAATTGCACCAGAACCAAGATGAAATACAAACCCTGAAGTACTTTTTCTTGTTTCTATATCTCCGGACCAATCACTATCAGTGTAGCCAACAAGGTTTACTTCATTAGTATTCTCATAATAAATTCCATCATTTAAAGTACCTTTAATATATCGAAGAATTCTTTTTGCCGCTTGTAAATGGTTGGTACAAGGCTCCTCCATAAATCTGCTAAGCAAACCAACTCCAAATACAGTATCTGGTCTAGTCGCAGTTAAGTATCTTAGACTTCCAATCAAGCTTTTGTAATATGTAGGATTCACTGTTCTTCCTTTATCTTCTCTCAGCAACTTGAACTTCTCTTCGACTGGAGTAGAAACTGGCTTTGAATGCTTCATCTGAAATTTCTTCAAAATATCATTTGCATATTTCTTCTGAGAAATGAAAATTCCATCATCTCTTTGAACCACTTCAATGCCAAGAAAGTAAGACGTCAAGCCCATATCTGTCATTTCAAAGTGCTTTATCATAGCCTCCCTGAATTCTGCAATTACCTTCAAATTGTTCCCACTAAAGATCAAATCATCAACATAAAGACACACGATCAATATATCTCCAGGTTCAACGAACTTGATATAAAGAGTATGCTCAAACGGACATCTTCTAAAACCATTCTCAATGAAATAAGAATCAATCTTCTTGTACCATGCTCTTGGTGCTTGCTTTAACCTGTACAAAGCTTTCTTCAATTTATAAACTTTATCTTCTTTTCCAAGAACTTCATATTCTGCAGGTTGCTCAACATACACTTCTTCTTCTAAAGTGCCATTTAGAAATGCAGACTTAAAATCCATTTGATGTATCTTCCACTTATTTTGAGCCGAGAGTGAAATAATCATACGAATAGTGTCTAATCTAGCAACAGGAGCAAATACTTCAAAATAGTCGATACCTGGTTTTTGTTTGTATCCCTTTGCAACTAATCTTGCTTTGAAACGATCAACTTCACCATTGGGTTTGTACTTAGTCTTGTAAACCCACTTTACTCCAATCGGCTTCTTATTTGTTGGTAAATCTGTCAGCTCCCATGTGTCATTCTTCTCAATGGCATGAATCTCTTCATCCATTGCTTTCTTCCAATTGTTGTCTAAAAATGCTTCTTCAAAGTTCAACGGCTCACAATCTGAAAATAGAGCAAAATTTATGATTTCTTCATCAGACGGATCCTTGTCATTGCCAACTTCATAATCTGCTAATCTAGCAGGTAGTCTCCACTCTCTTTGAGGTCTTCTAGATGATTCAGGTTGTTCGGTTGCATCTGGTTGTCTTTCTTCTTCATCATCCCATGTATTTGAAATTACAATCGGATGTTTTTCTGTCTTTGTGTCCCAGTTCCACATGTCTTTCTCGTCGAACGTCACGTCTCTGCTGATGATTACTTCCTTTGTTTCTGGATTGTACAACTTGTATGCTTTTGAGTCTGTGCTATAGCCAATAAAGATACACTTCTCGCCTTTGTCATCTAACTTCTTCCTTAATTGATCTGGTACATGGGCATAAGCAATACAACCAAAGACTCTGAAATGATGAATGGAAGGCCGCTTTCCACTCCAAGCTTCCTCTGGAGTTTTATCACGAACACTTTTTGTTGGACACCTGTTTAAAATATGAACTGCTGTTGCGACTGCTTCTGCCCAAAACTCTTTAGGCATTTGTTTTGACTTGAGCATGCATCTGACCATATCCATGATGGTTCTATTCTTTCTTTCAGCCACTCCATGTTGCTGAGGAGTGTATCTAGTTGTTAGTTGGTGTTGAATTCCGTGTTGCTTAAAGTATTCTGAACATGTAAGATATTCTGTTCCTCTGTCTGTTCTGAGAATTTTGATTTTACAGCCACTTTGTTTTTCGACAAACGCCTTGAATGTCTTAAAGACATCACATGCTTCTGATTTCTGCTTCAGAAAGTATACCCATGTATATCTACTAAAATCATCAATAAAAGTGATAAAGTACCTGCTACCACCATTACTTGGAACTTCTACAGAACAGAGATCTGAATGCACAATTTCAAGTAATCTTCTAGCTCTCCATGATTTTCCTGTAGGGAATGGATCTCTGTGCTTCTTTCCCAGTTGACAAATCTCACAAATACAATTGGGAATATGAATCCGTGGTAGACCAGAAACAAGTCCTTTTCTTGACAGGTAGTTTAGGCCAGAAAAATGAAAGTGCCCAAATCGCATATGCCACAACCAGTTATCATCAAGTATCACAGAACTCATGCAAGAGAGATTAACATGTTGAATTTTTAATGGAAACATTCTGTTTGAAGTCATCTTTGCTTTATCAATGAACCTTCCATTGTTGTCTAATACAGTGCAATATCCACGATAAGTTATCATCTTATATCCCTTCTCAGATAATTGCCCCATACTCAGTAAATTGTAATCAAGTTCAGGAGCATAGAAAACATCAGAAATATAACTCAGAGAACCATCCTTCAATCTAATTGGTATGTGCCCTTTTCCTTCAATAGGGATCTTTGTACTATTACCAAACTCCAATAATAGTTTAACTGAGTCATCTATTGAAGAAAATAACTCCTTTCTACCAGACATATGATTACTGCAAGCATTATCCAAGTACCATATATTTTCATCTTCAGCATATGAATTACTTGTAAAAAATAAAGTCTGAGTACCCGGATTGTCATAAGTATTTTGATGCTAATTTTCTGCAACGTGTGCTTGATTATTATTCACCATTTTGAATCTGCAATCTGCTGCTTTGTGTCCATACTTTCCACAATGAAAGCAGTTGAAATTGGTTCTTTCTTGATGAAAATTTCCTCGACCTCTTCCTCGGTTGACAGGCTTGAAATTCGTTCCACCTCTTCCTTGATTAGGTGGTGTAAAATTATTGTAACTTCCTTGGTTGTAATTGGCACGACCTCTACCTCTGAAACTTCCTCTGCCTCTACTTTGAAAATTAAAACCACGACCTCGTCCTTCTTGTGTACGGTTTGATTCTGCAACGTTGTTGAAATTCACTCGGCTTTTCAGGGCTTCTTCGGTTGATTTTTCAGACTTCTCCAGTATTCTACTGATGTGGCTTTCCATGGTTCCTTGCAACTCTGCAATCGTCATAGTATCCATATCGTGGGACTCTAGTACCGTAGTCACCACATGGTCATACTTCATTGGCATGGTGCGAAGAATTTTCTCCACCACTTTGCTATCGGGCATATCTTCTCCATAGACTCTCATCTTATTGACAAGGTCTGTAATACGAGTAAAATATTGCTCAACAGTTTCTGAGCTAGACATCTCATACCTTTCATATTCTCTTCTTAAAGACTGTAGCTTTGCTTTCTGAGCTTTATCTACGCCTTTGTATGACAGCTTCAGCCTTTATATGACAGCTTCAACGTGTTCCATGCTTCCTTTGCACTTTTGGCATTTGCTATTTTGCCAAACACCGTATAATCTACTCCTTGATGAATTTGAGATAACGCCAATTGATCTCTCCTTTGTTGGGCAGCATCTGCTCCTTCTTGCAAACCTGGTTCAATGAATATTGGCCCTAGGATCACTCACTCATATAAACGATGCTATCATATTTTTCATCTCTCAAACTCACTAACACTCATAAAATAAGGGAGAGAATTTTCACATTTCAAAACATACACATTTCATTATTGAACACACATACAATACACAAGTCATATGTGCCTTTATATAGGCAATGCTTCCTACTAAAATAATAATTTATGAATCACAAATCAATTTTGTAATGACTACCATTTTATGACTTGGCTTCATGAATCTTCTTTCAACTTGCATTGTAGCTTCTATAATCTTCTAATTTCAATTCAATTTGATTTTGAATTCTTTAATGTTGTAGAATGTTGTAGTTATACTACTCTCTTGAATGTTCTTCAAAAATCTTCAAGCTTCCAACATTAGCTTCTAGCAATATCTAGCCAATTGATGATTATTGTATTCAACTCAAACTTTGCTTCTTCAATTCTTTAACCATGCTTCATGAAAATTCTAATCTATGCAAGTTGATAGATTGCACAAGAAGTTTGTAGAATCTTAGTGATGAACCATGAATTTGTAACCACTTTGAATTCAAATTGAATTTTGCCTTTGACTTTTCTAAACTTTTGTTACTTGCATACCTCTTGATTTAATTTTCTAACACACATGCACCCATTTAATTAGGAAACAAAAAATTCCCTAATATTAAACAGTTTTCTAATTTTAAATATCATTTGATGTAGAAATGTTTATGAATCAAATTCGATTCGTTTGTTTATAGTATTTATCTAAATCGAATCTAAAAATTACGGCTATTATTTCATCTATAAAGTTATCGAATCCGACCCGCATATTAATAAAATTGAATTATAGATTTTAGATAGGTATTCGTATATTTATGAATTTACAAAAAAAATAAATAAATTTTATATTTTATTTTAATTAATAATTATAATATATATTGTATTATTTTATTTTTATTATTTAAAAAAACAAAAAATATATTTTATTAATATTTTTTAATAAAAATATATTTTTTAAATATTTTTATATTTTACAGATATATTTAAAATCTAATCTAACTCAATCCGTAAATATACGGATCGAATAAAATTTAAAACTAAAATATATAGATATTAATTCTGATCCCATCATTTTAATACCGATCGTATCAAAATTTTAATATTTTCATTCTGATGCATGGTACACTCCTAAATTAAAGTAAGAAAATAATAATTAAAAGTTTTAAAGTTAAAAGAATACAAAAATGCCGATGGCACAGCCTATAATTCTTTTCTCTTCATTTACTCTTCTCTTATATATTGTATAACTTTAGAAAAAAAGGGGTTAAACTAGCAAGAGAAATCATTACCCGAGACTCTTTTTTCTTTCTGTGTGTGTTATTTCACTTATTTGTTACTGGTATTAATGGTTTTTGAACTTAACTTTTTTGGCCCTTTTAGACAAGTATCTAACATTTTTACCATTTTTTCTTAAAAAAAATCATTTCCCAACTCCAAATCCAATACACGATCAATAATCCAATTTAATTTTAAAAGGAAAAAAATAAAAAAGGAAAAATATACCTACTCAATCTGTTTAGTAAATTTCTATGTCCAAGTTGAAGCTTATTGAAAATTGAAAATTTAAAATCCTGAATATTCAGATTCTCATTTTTTCCATAACTCACATTTATCACGCCACGAGTGCCACGAGTGTAGTAGTGCTAGAAGTCAATACATTTTATAATTTATAATTATTATTAATATTTTTAATAGTATAAAATATATATTTTTTTTATAGTTAAATACTAAATTTTAATAAAAGTGATCACTACTGAGATGTTTTTTTGCCACAAGTGCCTCCATCCACATCCACTTCTGCTATGCTTTAATCCGCTTTTAACTTGGTAGGTCGTAGCCATAAATGTTATATCCTATATCTGTATTTTTTTTAATATTCAAATATTTAATACATATTTATATTTATAAAAGTATACAATTAATAGTATAAATATAATTTTTATTTTTCCTTTGTGTGAACTATATTCCGTCTGCTAAATCACATGTTCTCCCAAAGTCCCAATCATTCCGGCTACCTAACCCCTCCTACATTATTCCAGGGGTACTTCTGTAATTTTGGTTGCGATGCAATCACAATACAAATTCATAATTACAGTCACGTGCTCCTAAGCACTTGTCAACTTTTTTTGTTTGAAAGTATATGTATTATTAATAGTACTGAGTGAAAGAACTCAATAGATTTAAGTAGATCAAATTACGAATATCATGAGAGGTTGTTTGTCTGCAAATTTTATTGGGGGATAGAGAAAGTCAATGATGTTAATCTATGGCCACTAATTTAAGAATAGCAACACCATTCAATTTATGGATATCTACTTTGTTTTTATCTGTTTGGGGCAGATTCTTAAATAGGATTATTCGTTCTTTAATATTAATATATAATATGTATAATATATGTAAAATATTTAATAAAATAATTAATAATATTGTATTATATTTAAAATTTTACTTTAATTTATATTATGTATGTGATGATAGTTATATAAATTTTAAAATTTAATTTTATTTATTAAATTTTAATAATTATGAGACGGGTACTTATAGAGCAGGTTAGGATTTATTTTTTTACTACTCGTAAATAGAAGTAAGACAGGTTTTATACAAGTTATTGTAGAGTGGGACGAAGTCGGGTAGAGTAAAAACCCGCCCCTACCCATCCCGTTGCCACCTCTACGGCACTAAATTACCTTTTCTTTTTACATGTGAAATATGATGACAGCTAAAATCTCTCAAAATAGTTTGGCAATTAGAAATAGTGAGTCCAAAATAATTGTTTGGGAGGTGAGTGTGCATTAAGACCTGCACTACTTGAAGGTTATCTCCCTCTATCACGATGTTGGTGAAGCCACTGTCTAAAACTAATTTGAGTGCCAGGAAACATGCAGAAGCATCTGCCTCCTTTGCCGATGCAACTTTTTAGAGGAATCATGTTGCGACGACCATGATGTTACCGTCATCATTGCAAATCACCGCCGTCGCCCTAGTATCGCCTCCCACCAACCCTGTTCTTGCATTTTTGTCGATGAAAAAAGAGGCATCGAAATTGATTTTATATATACGCGGTGGAGGTGGTTCCCAGGTAGTGCGGTTGTTCCTGGTAGATCCAGGTGCTGCGGAAGAGAGGTATTGGCGTTGTTGAGCAGCAGCGTAATTCGTGGCCCTGCGCACTGCATTGTATAACAGATCATTGGATTGGAGGTATGATTTTCAAAAATTGTTTGATTTCTATTCCACCACAAAGCATGAAGGCACTCCAAAAAAATTTTCCTTTCATTGTTATCAAAACGATGAAGCAGTGAATTAATCCATTCTTTTATTGTTTGATCTACAGAGTGTACTGTCCGGAGAGTGAAAAAGATGCCAAAATCAGCGAGACCATTCACAGTTTCTAAAAATGTGAGTTTCAGTTTCCTCTTTAAGGTAATAGTTGGGACATAGGTTGGAATTACAAATACCTCCTTTTTGTAGGTTTTTCTTAGTGGGTAGACCTTGTAAGAGTAATTGCCAAACAAAAGTAAGTGTGCATCTTGGATCTTGTGACTTCCATAATATTTTCCATTAGAACTGAGGTCTAAAATGGTGTTCACTAGATTCTGCAGCATGTTGCAACTATGATCGTATAAGATGGTAAGCATTTTTTACTACATATAGCCCGGTGTTTGTGTTTTTCCATACAAAACTATCTTGTTGCTGATTGATGTCAATGGATAGACTTAGGATTTGTGTTGCTTCGAAGTCATAGAATATGTGTCTAATTAGGCTCTCTTTCCAAAACAAGGTAATCGTTATCAATAAGATTGTCGACTGTTGCTTCCTGATCAAAATAAGAACACGGACTCCAAATTTTAAAACCGTTCTGGTTAGGAAGCCACGAATCTCCCCAAATACGAGTAGTTGTATCGGATCCTATCCGCCAAAAACCTCCTAAATTTAGTACCCATCTTGAAGACCATATGTTGCGCCATGTATAACTTGGATGGTATCCAATAGCTGATCTCAGGAAGGTTGTCCGATTATAATATTTTGCCTTGAGAAGTCTAGTAGCTAGTGATACTGGTATTTGGATAAGCCGCCATCCCTGCTTCGCCAACAAAACTTGATTAAAAGCCTCAAAACTCCGAAATCCCAAGCCACCTTCCTCTTTAGCTTTACAGAGTTTTGTCTAGCCGACCCAATGAATTTTTCTTTCTCCCCTGTTGCTGCCCCAATAGAAGTTACGTATTAAACTCTTAATCTGTTGGCAGGAGCTCTTAAGTTGTTGAAAACACCCCATTATATATGATGGAATTGTTTGGGCCACAGCTTTAATTAGAACTTTTTTTCCGGCCTTTGAAAGGCTCTTCTCCTTTCACCCTTTTTAGTTTTTTCCAGACACGTTCTTGGACGAAGTTGAAAATCTTCTTCTTGGACCTGCCCACAAAAGTGGGTAGCCCCAGGTACTTTGCAGTTTGCATGATGTTCTACTGCCTAAACTCCTAACCAATCTTGTATAAGCATTTGTCTGAGATGTGGCACATTTCGGCTAAACGTAATTTTTGACTTGTCCAAATTGATCCTTTGTCCAGATGCTAATTAGTAGAATTGGAGAATCTCCTTAGCCTCCCGAATAACCTGATCCGAATTTCTAAGAAAAAAATACTGTCATCTACAAACAAAAGATGTGATATTTCTGGCGTATGCCTAGAAACTTGGATACCCTGAATTGCTTTTGTTCTCTATGCTCTTAATAGTAACCCTAAGAAAACTTTCACACATAGTATAAACAAATAGAGTGGGAGAGGATCACCTTGTCAAATTTTTCTTGTAGGTGTAAAAAGCCTAGATGGTATACCATTAATTAAGACTGAGAAAGATACTGTGGTGAGACATCTTCGAATTAATCCTATCCAAGTGTGAGGAAAACCCATAACATGTAATACTTTAAAAAGGAAAGGCCACTCAATTCTATCATATACTTTGACCATATCTAATTTGAGTCCGACATAAACGTTAGTCCCTGTTCTTTTTTCTTCATGAAGTGGAACGTTTCAAATGCTACTAAACCGTTATCTGTTATTAATCTTCCTGGAGCGAAAGAACTTTGATATTCGCCTACAATTCCTGGCAAAATTAGTGATTACCTTTGTTGCTACTTTGAACACCACATTGCACAATGAGATAGGCCTAAACTCTTTGGGATGCTTCGGTTGCTGTGATTTTGGGATCAGACAAATATAAGTTTTGTTTAGATCTGACGGGTCTCCTTCTTCATTCAGAAAATATAAAATCCAACGCGTGGTTTTATCACCTACTATGTCCCACATTTGTTGATAGAAAAGTGCTGGCAAAACATCTGGTCATGGAGCCTTGGTGGGATGCATTTGAAACAGTGCTATTTTCACCTCTTCTCCTGTGAAGGATGCCTCGAGAATCTAATAATCTGCTTGAGATACTTTATCCCGAACTACTTCCACTGCCTTCTGTAGTTCCGAGAATCCTTCTGTCCTAAAGAAGATTTCAAAAAAATTAACCATTACTTCTTCAATTTTTGCTTCTTCTTCATATACAATCCCGGTATCATCTCTTATTCTGTCAATACGATTCCTTTTTGCTCATTGAGATGCCTTTCAGTGAAAGTACTTTGTATTTCTATCACCGACTTTCAACCACGTGGCTCTAGAGCGTTAGGACCACTGTATTTCTTCATGAAGTAGTAGTTCATCTAACTTATTCTGGACATCTCTTATTTGGTATAAAATATCTTCTGATTGTGGAAAAGTTATAAGTTGAGCCAAAATTTGTTGGTTCTGTTGTATTTCCATCGAGAGTTAGTTGAAATTATGTCGTCTCCACTCCTAAAGTACACTACCACAGTTTGTTATAGTCGTCGCCAGGTATCCTTGTCTCCCGATCCAAGCTCGCTTAACAACTTCTTTGCATTCCTCCTTTTTGTAACCAAACCTCTTCAAACCGAAACAAGTATGGCCACTTTCTCTTTTGCTTTCGTGCCCCGTCCATGTCAACTAGAATAGGACAATGATTTAAGCGATATCAGTTCAAATGACGTACAATCACCTCCAAAAATGCCTCTTTCCAATCGATAGTCGCTACTGCTCGGTCTAAGCGTTCTTGTATATTAACTTCGCAAACTTGATTATTAGACCATGTAAAGGCATGTTCCACAAATCTCAAATCAAATAGTTCATTAAGTTGCAACGAATCTTGAAAGCCTCGAACATGAGCATAGGTGACAGATAGCCCATCCAATTTTTCCTTTTATTTAAAAATCTGATTGAAGTCACTATAAACTAGCTAAGGCATCTGATGTACTTGTCCTAACCGATTAAGAAGCTCCCAAGATCTATATGATTTGGCGACATCGATGATACTTCCAACACTATGGAATTGTCCTACATAACTGCTAATCCTCTTGATCTTTGTCTCCCATCTCCTTCACAGTCGATTCCCAAAATATTGTGCAAACCTCCTCTGCCACGAATCCGATTTAACTCAACCATTTTTTTCCTTGTTTCCATAAGGAATACAAGGTTGGGAACTTGTTGTGTTAAGAGTTTGTTGAGAGCTCTCACTGCCCATGGGTTTCCAAGCCCACGACAGTTCCAGCTAAGGAATTTCATTGGTTCTGGCAGGGCTGCTCTGTAGCCGCTGCCGAATTTAAATGTCCCGGGTTTGTCCAGTTGTGTTCCTTCATGAGGTGGTCATTCTCCTCCCACTCTATTTCTTGAATGTCTCCAGTTTTCCTCTTTCCTGTAAGCAACACACTTTGGTGATGGGGGTTAGAATGGGTGAGTAAATCTCGAGCCATCTGCTTCCACTTTGTAATCCTTGTCCTGATAGAGCAAAATCCCTAGTATCTTTCACAAATAGCTTTGCAAATCCTTCTAAAACATCAGCCCTACCTATTTTTGGATCAAAACGCCCATCTCCTTGAAAATCTTCTTCTGTTGCCCGATGCTCCACTATAGATCCAATTGTATTAGCTCGTATCCATGGTCCAAACTCCTTTTTGTCGGGTTGATTTGGATCCTTAAGATCTGACTGGGCACAATTATTTTCATTATGACCAATTAGACCACAATAGTAGCAAAAAGTGGGCAGCCGTTCATAGCATAACTTAATCCATGTACGACCATCAATCTTATTTTCCAGGAATACCCCACTTTTGATTGGTTTCAATATGTCCATACGTATCGTGGCTTTCAAGAAACTACTTCGTACTGTAAATAGTTTACACTCCTTCACTTCACCAAGGCGTTCAGCAATTTTGGTTCCTAGTGTGGTGGTTTTGCAATGTTCTGGCAGGTTTCAGAATTGTAGTTTGAATTCTACACTATTGAAGGCTGGTGTGTTAATGTTAAAATTCTTGATCCATCTAGAAAGTAGTAACCATTCATTATGGAACAGCTATGGTGAACTCTGAAGAACTTGTGTTAAATCAGTTTCATTTGAAAGAAAATCTGATAGATTTGTGGTGCTAATTCGATCATACTAAAGTCAGCTGGTTTCCTCCAAACATTGTTCATAGCTGCCTGTATGGCAGTAGAAAAAATGGATTTTTCTGTAATGAACTTTCTAACGAGACTTAGATTGCATTTTGCTACCCCCGCATGTACATCACAGTCTTCATATTTTATAATTTCTGGGTCCTCATTAGAAACTAGAGCCTGGTCTCTATTGGTTTGCAAGGTTGTGTCGGTGGTGGAGTTATTAGTGATATCTTGATAATATGATTGTGAAAAAATTTTCGCCATCTACAGATGAAGAGACAAACCGCACAAAGCGAAGAAAAACAACAATTAAAGCGAGACGATATCGATTTGGCAAGAAAATGGAGAAAAGCGCTATTCTCTTTGAGCAACTCTGTTAACTCGGTGCTAATAGAGAAAACCCAAAGACAGAGGATTGGATTATTCTAATTAATCCAAAGTTGCAGGGAAAAAGCCATTTAAACACTTGTCAATTTTAGTGTTATTCACATAGTAGTTTAGACAATTTTGAAATAAAAGATTCGTTGAATTCGAACATTAATTTTATCATTGATATGGTTGGAGCTAATTTATTTAGATATTATAAACGAATGAGTGTAATATATTAATATTATATTAATTTGATATAATGTTCTAATATGG
>NC_029778.3:51761195-51762281 GCF_000817695.3 Arachis duranensis
ATGGAAATTGTTAATATCATAAAAAATCGTGATTAATGATTTTAAAAAAGATTAAAAAATAAATAAAAATGAGATTATAATTTAAAATAACACAAAAATAAATAAATTAAAATGAGACTAATGATTTAAAGTATGATAAAAAAAATAAAATGAATGAAATTGATAGTCTTAATTTCTTAAACTGATCTCAGTCATGTAACGATTTCTTTTCAAAATTTGATCAACAATTTTATAGACACCGTTATAAAATTCCTATATATAGATTACACATCTAATTATCCAAAGTTTCATTTCATCGTATTACACAAATTTTTTTATCTTATTTATATATTATTATTTAGTAAATATTTTATAAATTTAAAAAATATTTATTTTAATTAATTTATAATTTAATTTTTATTAGTATATTATTGTTTGTTTTTTAATATTCTATTAAATTTTGTCATGTATATTTAATTTTTTTCTATTTACAAAATCTCAATATCCATCCCATGAATAAAATTGAATTAAATTTTGTAAAAAAAATCATCCAATTCAACCATACATTAATTATTTTTTATATTATAATTAGATTTGTGTAATGCGACGAAATGAGATTTTGGATGTGTAGTTCATATATATATATATGAATTTTATAACTGTGTCTACATAAATCGTTGTTTACGTTTTGAAAAGAAATCATTATTCACGATTTCAATGAAAAGAGAAAAAATAAAAGAATAATTAAGAACTATTGGATAATTAATCAATAGCTGAGATCAATTTAAAAAATTAAGACTATTAATTTTACTCATTTTAATTTTTTTTTTGTTCTACTTTAAATCATTAGCCTCATTTTTATCTATTTTTTGTTCATTTCTAAAATCGGTTAATTACTATTTTTTATGATATTAACAATCTTCGTAGCAGTGCATTATACCAACTTAATATAATATAAATGTATTAGACTCCTCCGTTTATAATATCAAAAAAATTATCCTAGTAGATACAAGATAATTAAATATATATTTTTTATACATATATATGAAACATAAAAAAATAAAAATAATAAAATAAATAAATAGAGACCAGTAAAAAGAAAAGGGC
>NC_029778.3:51762321-51766512 GCF_000817695.3 Arachis duranensis
TAGTTGTTTAGACGATTAATTTAATTGATTGTTAGGTCATCAAATATTCAAATCAGCTAAAACCTCGCTGAATCGAACAATAATTAGCTTAAGTAGCTTCTAATAACTATTAAGTTCAATTTATGCATAACATTCTTTCATCCTTTACTTCTGGATCAACAATCTGTTGGTGGGTCTCTATCTTCAAGTGGAGTCTATACAATTTTAAAAACAATAAATAAATAAATAAAATAGCTAATAAGTTACGGGAGAGAGAGAAGAGATTTATTCATTTTGAATGAAAGCAAACTAAGCACAAGCAGGGCTTCAACGGAGAAGAGAAAAAGAAATTTGGGAGAAAAAAGGTTATGTTATTTTGATTTGATTAAATTAATAAATTTATTTTATTTTTTATAAAATTTTAATATGTTATTTTTGGTATAAAAATAAATATTAGAATATAATTTGTTAGTTGTATTATTTTTTTTTGTCTGATTTAAGATATCTATTTTATAGAAAGTTTATGTTAATTCTATGAATTTTGATAAAATATTTTGTTAATTGTTGACATGTTCTAGTGTCACTAAGAATATTAATTATGAATCCATTATTTTAATAGTAGAAAATTGTATTGGACTAAGTCCTCTAGATTTTTGTCCTTTTTAAAGAATTTTCTCACGATAAAATTATAATATTTGATTATTTACTTTCTGCTATTATATTTATTGATTGTAGTATTTTTGGTATTACTCATTTAATCGCACAAATTATAGAAAAGGGCAAAACACTAAGATAAGTCAAGGAGAAGTAAATTTTTCGCAAATCAACTAAATAGAAAGCTGATTCAGGAATCCACCATTGTACAAAATCATATAGTTCAAATCAGGATACATCGAACTAGTTTTGCATGTAATTCGAAACAAGTTGGTTTGAATTACCTTAGCACGTGAACATAGCATAATTCGAATCGGATGGATTCGAATTACACATTGGATAAATCGAGGCAAGATTATTCGAATTAGCTTGTGAAATGAAACACTACATAATTCGAATCTACCTGATTCAAATTACTCTTTTTGGCCACTAGTAGTAATTCGAATTAACCTATTTTGAATTACACTAGATTTGGCTATAAAAGGAGTTCGAATCCACCTATTCGAATCACTTTCCCACTCTCAGACCCCACCAAATCCCAAAAAAAATGACCCAGATTCGCTCCGACAAAGGCTCGAGCAGGATAGTTAGCTAATAGGGGACGATCCAGGTAGACTATATCGCTTGGATGGAGTGGCTCATATTGCTGGGGTCATCAACGACGAGGTTAGTAGTTAATTTTTTTTGCTAGTGGTTTATGTTTGTGGTTCTGCATGCGGTGTTTGTTGGCGGTATTGCATGTGGTTTATTGAAGTAGTATTATTTGCGGCTTTGTTGGCGATTTATGTTAGTGGTTTTGCATGTGGTATTGTTAGTGGTTTTGGATGTGGTTTTTGTTAGTGGTTTTGGATGTGGTTTTGAATTCGGTTGAGTTTTGTGCTTTTAGTTATTGGTTTTGTTTGTGGTTTATGTTAGTGGTATTGCAAGTGGTTTATTTTAGAGGTTTTGCATGCAGTTTTGTTGGCGATTTATATTAGTGATTTTTGTCAGTGGTTTTTGTTAGTGGTATTACATGCGATTGATTTTTGTGGTTTTGTATACGGTTTTGTTGATGGTTTATGTTAGCGATTTATGTTAGCGATTTATGTTGGTGGTCTTGGAATTGGTGAATGTTAGTGGTTTATGTTAGCGGTTTAAGCATTTGGTTTTGCTAGTGGTTTATTATGTTGGTTTTGCATGTAGATTCTGTTAGTGGTTTCCATACGTGGTTTAGGTTGTTACTTGTTTTTGTTAATGGTTTTGTAAGTGGTTCTAATTATGTGGTCCATGTAATGCGCAGCCCCAACGATGCATCTCGAGCATCCGGCGGAAGTAGGACATGTGACTCGATGAGAGATATGTTCCGTACTTGCAGATGGCTAGATTATACCATCTTGCGAGACTGAACGATAGATGGTTCCAATTAGATGAGCCCCTTGTCAGTGTCTTCGTCGAGCAGTGGCGTCCGGAGACGCACACATTCCACATGCCATTCGGAGAGTGCACGATCACACTTTAGGACGTAGCGTACCAGTTGGGGTTGCTAGTGGACGGGCGTTATGTCAGTGGTTGCCTGACAGATTTCTACATATACATCCAGCGTGGCCGTCCGACTTGGGTGTGGTTCCAGGAGTTGCTTGGCGTGTTACCTCCTGCGAACCAAATTCAGAAGTTTCCAATGAACTGCACTTGGTTTCAGGTGACTTTTGGAGAGTGCCCCGCGGGAGCTGATGAGGAACAATGAGGCGCTTTGCTCGCGCCTATATCATGTCCGCGTATAATGTTATACTATTTTTTCACACCTTTAAAACTCTATAACACTGATGTGATATGCAGGTGGTCAGGTCACAATCCTTCCGGTAGCGAGAAGGGAGCTCGAGTGCAGATGTGGAGACTGAGGATAGACATGTTACAGGCCAGGGATGTGAGTATACTAACCTCATTTGTCTAGTTAATTATAGTTTCATCATTTGGATTACGATTTGGCCTTACAATATTCATATGTTGTTTCAGTTTATCTGGATGTCCTATAGCTCTCCCGACGTCCTTTAGGTTGTGCATCCGGAGGTGTTGGAGCCTCATCATACGGCGTTATGGCGGTGTATGATGACACTGATATATTTTGCGGTGATAGAATGGTATCAGATTGATAGGGTGTTACCGCAGTTTAGTGGAGTGTAGCCCCGCCCTCAGTCCGCCCTGAACATTGACTTCTTGATGTTGAAGGACGGGAGAGGAGGTGATCGTTGGTTCCCGTACAGTTTGCAGTTCTGGCATCTTCATTGGGAGAGACGCGCGGACTACGTTCTCCGGTTCGATGTTGTTGCTGACTCGGGACCCTCACATGACTTCTTGGACTGGTGGAGTCAGCATGGAAAGAGGTTCTTGTCATCAGAGATGTACCTGGGGGATCCGAGAGCCATTCTTATTCCTGTTAAGGCGACGCAGAGGGGTGCTGGTTGAGTTCCTGACATGGACCGTGTTGACGACGTTCCGGATAGGCGTCAGGTTGAGAAGAGAGCTCGCGTTGGGACACGACGGAGCCAGCGTGAGTGGAGGTGGCTAGACCAGGCCTTGGACGAGGGTGACGCGGCGGGTAGAGGTGGAGGTAGACGACGATGGCGTGGAGGCAGACAGAAAGCGCGTGCTGCGGGGCAGGATCACAGTGATCATGGTTACGATGATGACGACAGTTATCATCAGGGTCCTGGTGGGAAAGATACTGGAGGCGATGCTGGAGTAGGGGGTGTTAGTCCCCATCATGGCGAGCATGGTGGAGAGTGGTACGTGTCTGGTATGGGAGATGATTTTGGCGATCGTGACGGCAGACTTGGATCAGGTCCACTAGGCGATTACGGGTGTGTTTGGGGTTCACGTTGGGGAACAAAAAAGCTCGTTTGAACGTCTTGAACTTCATATTGTTATGTTTGGCAATTTTTTGGAACCCCTAACCCAGAATTGCTTTCACCTGTGAACGTACGTTCACGAGAAGCTAAAAATTCAAGCTTCTGCGTTCACGTTTGGAAAATTAATGACCGTTGGAAGAGTTAGGTAACAAATTTATTTCATATCTACCAACTGTACCCTTCCTTTCTTCTATAAAAAGGATGCCCATAACCACATAATTTCACACAGTAATAGTTCTCTCTATGTTTTTCGTTACAGAAATTTTTATTTTTTATCAAACTCCTTTTCAGATTTGTGATCACTACAACTCAAATAATTCCTGGTGATGAATCCAAAAACTTGGTGTTCAATACCATGGCATAAACACAACTTCGCACAACTAACCAGCAAGTGTACTGGGTCGTCCAAGTAATAAACCTTACGCGAGTAAGGGTCGATCCCACAGAGATTGTTGGTATGAAGCAAGCTATGGTCACCTTGTAAATCTTAGTCAGGCAAACTCAAATGGTCATGAATGATGAATAAAACATAAAGATAAAGATAGAGATACTTATGTAATTCATTGGTGGGAATTTCAGATAAGCGTATGAAGATGCTTGGTCCCTTCCGTCTCTCTGCTTTCCTACTGTCTTCATCCAATCCTTCTTACTCCTTTCCATGGCAAGCTGTATG
>NC_029778.3:51766951-51767470 GCF_000817695.3 Arachis duranensis
CTAGGGTTTACAGAGATGAGTAAATGACATAAAAATCCACTTCCGGGCCCACTTGGTGTGTGCTTGGGCTGAGCAATGAAGCATTTTCGTGTAGAGACTTCTCTTGGAGTTAAACGCCAGCTTTTGTGCCAGTTTGGGCGTTTAACTCCCATTCTTGTGCCAGTTCCGGCGTTTAACGCCGTGCAGTTTTGAGCTGATTTAGAACGCCAGTTTGGGCCATCAAATCTTGGGCAAAGTATGGATTATTATACATTACTGGAAAGCCCAGGATGTCTACTTTCCAACGCCGTTGAGAGCGCGCCAATTGGGCTTCTGTAACTCCATAAAATCCACTTCGAGTGCAGGGAGGTCAGAATCCAACAGCATCTGCATTCCTTTTCAGCCTCTGAATCAGATTTTTGCTCAGGACCCTCAATTTCAGCCAAAAAATACCTGAAATCTCAGAAAAACACACAAACTCATAGTAAAGTCCAGAAAAGTGAATTTTAACTAAAAACTAATAAAAATATAATAAAAACT
>NC_029778.3:51767525-51780295 GCF_000817695.3 Arachis duranensis
ACATACTAAAAACATACTAAAAACAATGCCAAAAAGCGTACAAATTATCCGCTCATCAATGATATATATTGTTGATATATATTGTTTATATGAATTTTATTTTTTTCCCTTTTATTATATTTCTTTTATTCATATGATATATATTGTTTGTTTTATAAAATTTTTATCGTTTTTTATTTACATGAATTCTCGTTTTATATTTTATTATACTTTATTTTTGTTTTGGCTAAAATTTTTTATTTTTTATTCAACTATGTAAAATTTATAATTATAATTTTTATATATTATATTTTATTGTAACTTTTTTTATAATATAGATTAATTGATCCATCAAAAAAGACAAACTAAATAAAAAATATTCATAAGTATTAATAAAATTATGAATGTTGGATGTCAAAAAAGTCTTATAAGAATAAAATTATTGAGAGTATGGTATAAAAAGATAACATATTTGAAATTATTGAGAGTATGGTATAAAAAGATAACATATTTGATTAAATACTCTTATATATATATAAAATTTATATTTTTTTAATAGAATAATGAATAACAATGAATTAATAAGATCTATTCAAATATTTAAAATAAAATAATAGAATATTATAAAAAATTATTTTAATTGATGTCTTTTTTAGTAATTTTTCATCTAAAAGTGATTTTGAATAGTATAATCCAAACAACATTTATTTTACTATAATCAATTTTGATATAAAAATTGTCAAACATAAATCACGTTAACACAAACTTACTTTTCATCAAAAGTAAGTTTGCAAAATCACTTTTATGCAAACTCTCGTTTGCAAACTGAAATCCAAACACACACTACTTCGTTGGTGTTCCCGGTGCCGACCAAACACTTCAAGAGAGTACCCCATGGGTTAGTCCGGGAATGGAGGTTGCTAGACACGTATGTGGTCCGTTGTACCTTTTGACCTCCCAAATGTCCTTACGTTGCCGGAGGCTAAGCCGAATAAACCATGTGCACCTATTCCCAAACTCAATACACTTTCCAACATACTGGCGATAGTCAGACTCCACCACCTTGTACTATACCCCGCGTCGGATGCTGTAAGTCTTCACACTTAACACGGCCTCATCCTTATCCTGAAATTACTGACCAACCTGAAACTCTGTTAGACTTGCAGACCCTTCCGCATCTCTGGCGCCAAAACCAGCAGCCTCCCCAGGATCCCCCTCCTGCCTCATTGCATCCAAGTCCAAAGATGAAAAATATGGAGGGTAGAGCTGTGTGCCAGAGCTAGAACCACCTCCCGCACTAGCAGGCTCACTCGGTCCAATATCATCGCCACTGTCATCAGCAATGATATCCGGCTCCACATCGTCGTCGTCTCGATCATCCAACAATGCATCTCAAAGACCAGCTGGTGCAACACACTATAAAGGGGTCGGCACATAATCCTCTATTCCAACCTCACCGCCTCCACTTCCGTTGAGATCCACTGCGAATGAAGGGGAGGCGACAGGCTAGACCAAAGGTTCATACACAGGTACGGTGGAAGATGCACCGACAGGTCTGGAGCTAGAACCGGCTACCATGGCTACAGTGGGGGTATTCCGATTCGAACCCCCCGAGGTGGATACCACATCAACCAACTTTGCCAATAGTTCTAGTGTTCTGACTTCGAAAAACTGCCGACGACAATAAAGTAGGACCTGCAAGTCCTCATCACTACCGATCGTGAAACAATCATATTTCACGATTTCTTGGAGGACCGAGATTGGAATGCGATAGAAAAACTTTTTAACCTGTTTCACGCCTTCTAGACCAAGTTTCCGTAGAACAGAACTAACAAGGTCATCATAGCTAGTCGTAGGCCTCAAGAAAATACTGAGAGGATCCTTATCAGTGAACTTCACACCGGATCGTATTTTCCTCTTAATCGATCCTCTATGGTGAACCAAGACTACAAAACCCTCCTCACTAGCCATTTTTTCACTCTAATAAAATCAATTCACGTTCACACCCTATATATACACGAGTGATCCTTTATAATTCGAACCAGCCTGGTTCGAACTATACTTTGTGTAATTCGAATTAACTTATTTCAAATTACATGAAATTGCGTCATTGTGAGTAATTCGAATCAACATGATTCGAATTACTATTAGTGTGTAATTCGAATTAGGTGACTTCGAATTATGTTAGTTTGTGTGTCAGTGTATAATTTGAATCTACATTATTCGAATTATATGTTAGTTGAGTTCGAACTTACCTGCTTCAAACTACATGAATCAAAGCAAATTAAAATGGACAATCTCATTGTTTCAATTTAACTTATTATAAGTCACAATAATTAAGTTCACATAAATAATAACATGTAATATATTAAAGTATGTTAAAACTAAACTTAATTTATCAATTTATTTTAAACAAATGGAAAGATTCAAGTTGAATACAGCTATTAGAAATTTATAGAATTCTCAAAAGTTACAAAATAAATTATTTATTCAACTTGATAAGAATTAGTAAAGAGTAAAAGTTTCATAAAAAAATAAATATATATAAGGATTGACTAAGATTTTATTATTAGAACAGGAATGCTAGTTCGCTATACATTTAAGTATCTTTTTATTTAATTTTATTCAAGTTGATCCAACACTAACAAAAATCACTCTTATTAAAAGAGCATCATTACACATACTTTTTCTTCTTCTTTCAAATACATACATATGTCATCTTCTTCTTTTAAATTCACGCATACTTCCTCCCCCTCCTCCTCCTTATTCACATACGCTGATTCTTTTTCTGCTTCTCCTCTTTCTCCTCTTCTTCTTTCCCTCTTTTGTTATCGTCATTACTAACAACACCAATATTTTGCTAATGAATTATTTTTTCAATCGAATTGAATAGAATACAATTGCTACATTATATTGAATTGAATTGAATGGACGCAGGTGTTCTAAATTGAATTGAATTGATAATCTCTAAATTGTAGACACATGTATTTTGAATTTGATTTTATATAATGAATAATGTTCTGTTCATTTAGTACTATACAATTGTTTTACCTTAATAACATGTTCGGTTCATTATGCAGAAAATTATTTTAAATTTGATTTCATATAATGGATAATATTCCATTCATTTAGTACTATACAATTGTTTCAACTTAATAACATATTTGGTTCATTATGAATTGAATTGATAATCTCTAAATTATTGTAGACACAGGTGTTTTGAATTTGATTTTATATGATGGATAATGTTCCGTTATTCATTTAGTATTATACAATCTTTTCACCTTAATAACATATTCGATTCATTATGCATAAAGCTGTTTTGAATTTGATTTTATATAATCGATAATGTTCTGTTCATTTAGTACTACACAATTGTTTCACCTTAATAACGTGTTCGGTTCATTGTGCATAAAGTTGTTTTGAATTTGATTTTATATAATGGACAATGTTTCATTCATTTCGTACTATACAATTGTTTCACCTTAGTAACATGTTCAGTTCATTATGAATTGAATTGAATTATTTTAAATTGAATAGATGCATGTGTTCTGAATTGAATTGAATTGATAATTTATAAGAGGAGGAGAAGAAAGAGAAGGAGAAGAAGAAAGAAAGAAAAAAAATCTGTGTGCAAATTTGGAAGAAGAAGAAAAAAAAGGAGAAGTAGAATAAGGAGAAGAAGAAGAAAAAAAAGAATGAGGAGAAGAAGGGAAAAAAAAAGAATCTGCAAATTTGAAAAAAGAAAAAATATAAGAAAGAGGAGAAGTAAAAAAAAAATAGTGCATAATTTAAAAATTATTCCAACAATTTGGATAAATTTAGATAAAAATTTTATTTAAATGTAAAACTTTATTCTTACTCGAAATTTTCAAAAAAAAAATAGAGTTAGCTATATCAAGTGTTTTTTTTTTCTATTACAAAAGTGTGATAAAGAGTAAATGCAAGTATATTGTTACTAGTATTATTGTCTCTCTTTGTTGTTATGTTATTAAAGAATTCATTAAAATTATGCTATATTATTGTTGAAGTGGCAGTCATGTAAGTGAGAAATTTTGGACAAATTAGTTGTGGATTTTAAAATTTACATATAATAAAAATATAATATGATTTTATTAGTGGAAGAAGTTTAAAAAAGTAAATCTTGTCATCTTCTTGTATTTTTTATTTTATTTTTTAGGATAAAGTATAATATGGATTTTGTATGTTTTTCCAAATGTACTTCTGTTTTATTATATTTCATTATAATTAAAGTTACTAGACAATTCTTGAGTTATAACAATAGAATTATAACAATAGAATTATATATTTATATTTACCCTATTTAATATTTGAGACAAAAAGAACATAAATAATTTCATCCATTACACATTTCGTGAGACAAAAAGTAGGAGTAGAATTAATGTTTGGTCATCTCTCATATCATATTGGGCAAATAGTAGACCATTAATAATGCGAATTCGTCATTCCCGTATTAAGAAAGTATTTTGATTAATTAAGAAAAATATACCAGGAATCAGATAAAAATACATGTTAGCAATACGTCCACGTTGGTGCTGAACCTTATGGTGGGTGATTGTCCGATCCCCGTGGTGGGATTAGATATGTATTTTTTTGGTGGGATTAGATATGTATTTACAAAAGAATAATATTATATATGGTCAATAAATTTATTATTTTTTATTAATATTTACTCAATTTTAAATAATAAAATTTATAATTTCTAAATTTTTTATTTTAATAATAACAGTTATTGATTTTTTTTTACATCTTTTGAAATAAATTACCAAAAAAATGTTAAAAAGCTCACAAAATTTATTATTTTTATTCAACAATTAACTAATAATGTTTAAAAATATAAATTAAAAAATAATTGCTCACAATTTTTATATGAAAATAATAATTACATATCATTATTAAATAATTAAATTATTAATTAATACTTTTTAATTATCAATTTTAGGTGAATATTCACTTTAGTACAGTTTTTGGTTAAACGCAGACCCTTCCAATTCCAAACGAGTGAAAACTCTATAATAATCTCTTACATTTGGAACACTTGATGATGCTTGTCTTGATTTTTTTTTATATTTAGACTACATTTACTTTTTAAAATAGAATAAAATAAAATACTAAAAATAAGATATAAAAAACTAAGATACAAAATTTTATATTTTTGTATTTTATTTAGTGATAAATTAAAACAAATGATAAAAATTTAATTTATTTTTGTTTTTTTTTCAATAAAAAAATTTGAGATAAAAAATATAATAATAAAAAATTAATAAAAATAATAAAATAAATCCCTTATTAATATTTGGAAAAGTTTAGGGGGCCAACAATTTTATTACATTTTGGTCAGCATGTAACCAACAGAAAAAGGTGAACCATTGGATGAAATCTCACACCAATCTCACACCATCAAATCATCATTGATGGTTAGTTGATGGCTACCAATCACAAATATTGCTGGCCCTAATTGCTCTTAATATTTTTGGTATCCATCTTATACAAAATATACTAACTGGTCTATTATGTCAAACAAAATCTTGTGTGTCAATATTCTGTTAAACAAAGACAGGCTTAAAGACCTCACAAGTTTCCAAAAGCATATAACCATCCAAGACAAAAAGTTAGATCAAAGGGAGGCAAACAAATCATAGGAATTCATTGTTGGTAATTAAACAAGCTTATTGTGAAATACATACACTGTAATATAAGTGGAACTTAGTAATGTTATTAATGTAGTGGAATGCATGCAGGGTAGTTATTAAGAAGCTAGTGAAGCAAGAACTCTGCGGGGTGTATTGCATGGTCTTCGAGCATGAAGAACAGCCAAGTTATCAATGATGAGAACATCACCTTTGTTCCATGGAATCGCAACACATTCCTCCTCCATTATTCTGAGGCACTCAGTCACCGCACCCTCCGGTAGTGGCTCCCCATCACCGAAGGTCACAGGCTTTGATGGATCATCCCATCCCACCATAGTATGGAACCACACCTTGCATCCCCTCCTCTCATCATACCTCACACCGTCCACTGGCCCTATTATCATCTTCACTCCTCCCTCCTCCAACCATTCCAACTTCATCCCCATTTCATTCGCCCTGCATTTTTCCAATTTCAATAATTGCAATTCAATTTGAATGACTATGAAAACTGTGAACTAGTTAATTACCTCTGCTGGGCTAGGGTTTTGTCTGTGGTGTTGAAGTTTGACTTCCAGCCACGGCCAATCGGAGAAGAAGTGTCGTCGTTGTCACCTAAGAACCTTGTGTACAACAAGCCATGCTTCTCTAACCGCTCAACGAACTCAGGCTGCGCCTTCTTCATCTTTTCGTACACAAGGTTACTCAGAACTATTGGAGTCTCGCCGCCACTTCCAGCCTGAGGCTCTACTTCACAGAAGAAGAACAACTTGGAAGGAAACTCAGGAACCAGGGCCATCTCGTGGTGGAAAGCGATGTACTGCTCCGGCGGGGACTCATTGGCGGTGAACACACGCCCTACAACTTTGGAGCGTGGTGCGGAGATACTGGCCAGGCGGAATTCGTCGTAGCCGAAGGCCTCAACGACGTCGTTGAAGTCGGAGGGGGTGTTCAGCTGGAATCCCCTCAGAAGCAGAGCACCGGATTCCGCAAGAAGCGAATCCAGCAACTGTTTATGAGATTCTATGAGTTGCTGCGGAGATGGAGAAGGAGAAGGAGAAGAAGAAGGAGTCACCACGGCTGGGAATCGAGCTCCGCCGTGAAGGTTCCTCTGCTGTGGAACCTCAATTTCCACCACCAATCCCTCTGAAAACCTCATGCTTCTCTTTCTTCGTTAATTTTTTTTTAATAAAAGATATTAGTTGATGAATGGGTAATTAAAGTGTTTCCCAACTTGTTTAATCATACTTTCTCATTTACACTTTAATAAAGACATTAAAAATGTCTTTTTTTTTTGAGACATTTATAAGTGTCATGTTATTATTGAACATTCTTATTAAATCAATTAATAATTTATTTTTTAATAAATTAGAACAAAATCAGTTTATTATAGCAATAATAATAAATTCAATTGTCTGTATTATAATTACTAGACCCAATTTGATCCGATTAAATTATACAATCTAAACTGTATATCTTTAATTTTTTTTGATAAAAAGATAAATATATCTCTAATTTTTTGTTTTGCAGACATTTAAATATCTAAAAATTTAAAAATACAATAAAATCCTTAAAAAAAATTGGGTTTATTGTTATTATTATAAAAAAATCAATTTTATTCTAATTTGTTAAGAAATTTAAAAATAACCGATTCATTAATACATTCAATAATAATGCAACATCTTTACAAAAAGACGTTCTAAACGTCTTTATGGGAGCATCCCATAGTAGATATCTTGCTTTACTTGTTATGATTGTTATTTATTTATTGCAGTTAGTTAACCTTATTTAGAGAGGAATCTTTTTCGTTAGGTTAGGGGTTTGTTAGTTTGTTAGCCTGATATGTGTATGTGTGTATATTCCACCCAGAGATACACCAAAAAATCATTTTCAGTACCATTTTTGGTTCCAACATGGTATCAGAAGAATTTCTCATACTCTTCAGCGTTCTTCTCTGATCATCTTCCCTCCTTCTCGAACTTTCTTTTCCCCTTTTACTTTCTCTCCAACCTTCAATTTTTTTCTGCAATGGCGGCGATCGATGAAGCCAATTCTTTTCTGCTCCATTCCTCCGATGAACCGAACCTTGCCTTGGTCACGCAAGTGCTCACCGACGACAATTATCCTTCATGGAAGAGATCGATGGAAATGACGCTTAATGGTAAAAACAAACTTGAATTCGTTGACGGCACGATTCCGCCACTTGAGGAAGGTGTGTCTCACTCTTCCAAGCTCCGCTGGCGTCGTCTGAACAACATCGTCAGCACCTGGATTCTCAACTATGTTTCCAAGGAGATCGCATCGAGCTTGATCTTTGCTGGTTCTGCTCATGAGATTTGGATAAATTTAGGTCACTTATTTCAGCAAAAGAATGGTCCTCGAATCTATGAACTGCGAAAAGAGTTAATCAATTTGAAATAAGATTCTTTTGCTGTCTCTCAGTTTTTTACTAAGATGAAGTGTGTGTGGGAAGAATTATGTCATTTTTGACCTTCAGTACGATGTAATTGTGGTGGTGCTCGTGAATTTTTAGCTCATGCTGATGAGGAATATGTTCTCGTCTTCTTAATGGGGTTGAATGATGTGTACCATCAAGTTCGGAGCCAAATTCTGTTGATGAAGCCTTTGCCTAGCATCTCTGAAGTTTTTTCGCTAATCGTTCAAGAAAAGCGGCAACGAGGACTAACTCTTGCTCCTCCAACAAGCAATGAGACACAGCTGGCTTTTGCCGTGAAGAACACACAGTATAACTCCAAGATCCGTCCAGGGAAGAAAGATAAGCTGCTCTATGTTCACTGCGGTTTACTCGGCCACACCAAGGATAAATGCTACAAGTTACATGGTTATCCACCTAATTACAAGAAGCAAAGTCTAGCCACAATTCGGGTCAACCATGTGGACACAAGTCAGGACATTCCTCTTCAGCTCACTCCTCAACAGTATCAACAATTAATATCACTCTTATATATCTACACAAGTTTCATCCACAATGCCCCCTATTATCACTGCTGAAGCTTCAAGCGCAGAGAAAGGTAAACATTTCTCTACTGCTTTAATTTCTGCACTTGGAGTTAAATCATGGATCTTAGATTCTGGGGCTACTTGCCATGTGACCTGTACTTTTGACAATTTTAAACCTTTAATCTGGTTTGCAAATAAGTTTGTGGTTCTCCCTGATCATACTCGCAACCTGTACTTGCTTCTGATTTTGTTTCCTTATCTCTAACCTTCACACTCACTGAAGTTTTGTATGTGCCTTCATTCAAAATTAACCTGATTTCAGTGAGTTCCTTGTTGTTAAAGCAGTATTTTTATATTCTTCTTTCTGATGTTGGTTTTGTGATTCAGGACCACCTGAACTCTAAGATAATTGGAAAAGGTAAATTGAAACATGGATTGTATGTTTACACACACACACACACCAATTTCTATGTCTAAAGGTGTCAATGTTATTGAACCTACATGTAATAATGCCGATTGTGACAATACGTTGGCCATTTATGATTCTTGTAATGCAATAAGTGAAAAATTGTGGCATCATAGATTAGGCCACCTTTCTTTTCCTGTTTTGCAACATTTGTCTTTGAATTGTAATTCTTCATCTCCTAATAAAAATTCACTGTGTGACATATGCTCTTTGTCCAAGCAAAAACGATTGTCTTTTGTTTCCAACAATAATCAGGAGTCAGAATTCTTCTCATTGTTACACTGTGACACTTGGGGTCCTTATCATGTTGCTACGGGGAGTGGTATTTTCTCACTTTGGTAGATGATCATAGTCGATATACCTGGATTTATTTGTTGAAAGCCAAATATGATGCTACGACCAATATTAAAGAATTTTTTGCCATGATTCACACTCAGTTTGGCTGTGTGATTAAGAAGATTCGGTCCGACAATACACCTGAGTTATCTCTTACTGATTTTTTAAAATCAAAAGGTTCTCTCCACCAATTCAGTTGTGTGAGCGACCACAACAAAACTCGGTGGTGGAACGAAAGCATCAACACCTTTTGAATGTGGCAAGGAGCTTGTATTATCAATCCGATGTCCCAATTTATTTTTGGGGTGAATGTGTTGCTATTGCAGCTTTTTTGATCATTAGATCTCCCTCCTCTACTCTTGGCTGGAAGTCCCCTTATCAGTTACTTTACAATAAGGCACCCGCATATGAAGACTTGAAGGTGTTCGAATGCCTTACCTATACTTCGACTTTACCTTCCTCTAGGAACAATTTTTCACCAAGAGCCATTCCAGCAGTTTTTCTTAGCTACCCACGAGGTTACAAAGGGTACAAATTCTATAATCTCAAGAATAGAAATTTTTTTATTTCAAAGGATGTGATTTTTCATTAATTGAATTTTCCTTTCAAGCTGGCAACACTTATTCTTCTTTACCTGATCTTTTTGATGATCATGTCCTTCCTAAGTCAATTGAAGTTTTTCTTAATACACCTCAACTCGTTTCTCTGGCTACACCTGTTCCTATTGTAACACAGCCATAAGCTGAGAACCCACAACCGTTAAAAAAAAGTCAGCAACTCTATAGGGTGCCTACTTATCTTACAGGCTACCATTGCAACAATGCAGTGAATCCTTTGGCAATGGTGCATTTTTGTTCTTATGAGAGATTGAGTTCAGCATACAAGGATTATTGTATGCAAGTTTCTAATTTTTATAAACCCTAATTTTATCACCAAGCTGCCAAGTATCCCCAATGGTAACAGGATATGGCTAAGGAATTACAAGCTATGGAGAATAACCGTACATGAGAGGTGGTTCTGCTTCTGATCGGAAAACATTGTATTAGTTATCGATGGGTGTATAAGGTGAAGCGCAAACAAGATGGGTTAGTTGATAGATGCAAAACTCGTTTGGTTGCTAGAGGAAACACTCAACAAGCTGGTGTAGACTATAAGGATACTTTTTCATCCATTGCCAAACTCACCATTGTTCGTTTACTCCTTGCTGTTGCTGCTGTGAAGAATTGGAAATTGTTGCAGCTAGACATTAATAATGCCTTCTTGAATGGTGATATTGATGATAAGGTGTATATGCAACTACCTCAGGGATATGCCAGCAAGGGGGAGCAGGGGAAGAAGCTTGTATGCAAATTAAACAGGTCAATCTATGGCTTGAGACAGGCTTCGAGGCAATGGTTTACCAAGTTCTCTACTGCTTTGCTTGGTGCTGGTTTCACTCAGTCCAAATCAGATTATTCTCTATTTCATAGAGGAATAGGCGATTCACTTGTTTTGGTGCTTGTATATGTCGACAATATCATTGTTGCTAGTAAACTTAGTGATATGGTTGTCCAAACTCAGCAAATTTTGCAAGGTCTTTTCAAACTTAAAGTGCTTGGCTCCTTAAAGCATTTCCTTGGATTGGAGATAGCAAAATCTAAGGAAGGAATTTGTTTGTCTTAATGAAATTACGCCCTTTCTTTGCTTGAAGACACTGATTTTTCGGATTATAAATTTGCCTCTATACCCTTGAATCCAAACATAAAACTTACTGCCACTGATGAGGATTTGTTCGAGAATGTAGAACAATATAGGAAGTTGATTGGTAGATTGCTTTACCTCACTATTTCAAGACCTGCTATTTGCTTTGTTGTGAACAAGCAGAGCCAATACATGTCTTCTCCTTGCACTATCCATTTGGATGCTGTCTATCATGTTTTGAGATATTTGAAGGCTGCACCTGGGTAGGACTTGCTTTTTTCGGTTTCTTCTCCTTTATCGATCAAGGCATATAGGGATGCTGATTTGGAAAGCTGTGTCGAAACTAGACGATTTACTACCGGCTATTACGTCTTCCTTGGCGATTCTCTAATCTCATGAAAGTCGAAGAAACAAGATACAGTTTTGAGGTCCACGATTAAAGCAGAGTATCGAGCACTTGACAATATCACTGCTGAAGTTGTGTGGATTATGAGGCTGCTTCAGGATTTTGAGATATAAGTTAATCCGCCTTTCATTTTCTGTGACAGCAAAGCTGCAATACATATTGCAGAGAATCTCACCTTCCATGAGCGTACCAAGCATATTGAAATGGATTGTCACTTTGTTCGAGAACGTGTACAAGACGGTATTGTAAAGCTGGTGCACGTGAAGTCAGGACATCAGCTTGCCGATGTTTTAACAAAAGCTGTGCAGCCTACCTTGTTTAAAAACTTGATCAGCAAGTTGGGAATCATTAACATTTTTTTCCAACTTGAGAGAGAGTATTAGCAGATATCTTGTTTTACTTGTTATGATTGTTATTTATTTACTGTAGTTAGTTAACCTTATTTAGAGAAAAATCTTTTCTGTTAGGTTAGGAGTTTGTTAGCCTGATATGTATATGTGTATATATTCCACCCCAAATTAATAGAGATGCATCAGAAAATTATTTTTAATACCATTTTTTGTTCTAACACACTACTAACTTTAGTTATAGGTAGGTGTATGATATTGACTACTAAAATTGTTTATCTTTACCTGTTACATCACTTAAAATTTTAAATATTTTTTGGTGTATATACAATTTTTTTATAATATTTTAAAATTTAAATAATTAATGTGTTTATGGTTAAACTAATGTTAAACATTTTTCACGTTTATAACTGAAAATTTTATTAAAATAAAATCTAATTAATAAGAAGAGTCAAATAAGAATTAAGTAATAAATTGTTAAACTAAAAAATAACATTTAATTAGTAATTTTTTTTTTTTTTAAATAACACATGCTTTGGGAAAGAGAAAGTAATATAATACTGATATCAAGGAGAGTGGGTAAAGTAGCTTTTCTTTTTCACGTGTATATGCTTACACTAAAGAAGATCTGAGAATGATTCGCTTGAATTGGCAAATCCTTTTAGTGGGACATAGCTCTTGTCCTCTTTTCATGTTCTTATATGTAGGTGGTGTTATCAAAATTACCAACTTAATTCTTTAATTTACAATATGACAAAACACGAAAAGCCCTTGAAGGACCGATGATACTCTAGGCTTTTTTACATATATAAATTTAAAAAAAAAATCAATATTACATGATTTTCGTTCTTCTTTAATTTATATAAATTTTAAAATTTTTTATCTTAAATATTTTTAAAAATACTTATTTTTAAAAAATAGTAAGCATAAACACATTTTTTTAT
>NC_029778.3:51780394-51800653 GCF_000817695.3 Arachis duranensis
TTTTTTTTATTAGAATAAATACAAATATATTAATTTAATATTTTTAAATACTATTTTTATATTTATATATTTCTAAGTGTTGTGTCCATATTAACAAACGCAATCCAAATGGCCTACAACCTTGGCCTTTTATACTCACTCACTCATCCATCACTATTCTCGAACCTCACCCCACCCGATTATCCATCAAGAAATTTATCGCATTCAATATCCTCTTTTTTTTGGTGTCTTGTCGGATTCAATATCTATTGTTTTAAAATGTTTAAATAAATCCAATGAGAGAGATTCTCGCCAATCCCCTAAATTGGGCTTAATAAACGAGGCGGCCCAGCATGCTTCCGTGATTGGATTGGGTTAAGAAGGCCTGCTAAATCTCCTACTTAATGAGCAATAATTCATCCACACTCTTAAATAGAATTTGGATACGTAAAGCTTAGGCCCATTATCTCACCAAACAAAAAAAAATTGATAAGAATTAATTCTTCGTTTAGGAAATATAATGAGAAAAAAAAAATAATTCATACACATAAAAACATGTTGCAATATGCAAAAATAAAAAAATAACACATAATTTGGAACGGTTCTTGTGCTGCTGCTACCAAGAACTATGTATCCAACACCAGTTTTAGAGTGAAACCATTCACGGTGGCTTTGTCAATGACTTGGTGATGGATGCTCTATTGCCCAAGACCAATCACTGGGCAAGAACTGCTTCTGTTATATCACTGAGGTTGTTCTGTGGCTGCTCAAGTGGTGAGTTATGTAATCAGAGATGGGGATAGCATTGAAGCAGTGAATGCCATTGACAATCCTGATAATGTCATTGTTGGTTGTCTGTTTTATATACCTCTCAATTCAAGTGAGTGATGATTCTCCTTCAACTGCATAGAGCAGACACCTTTATTTGATTGATTCATGTAATGAACATTTTTGTATTCCATGTTACTGCATTGCAGTTCCTGGATGTAATGAACATTTTTGATAATTTTTCAGGTATAGTTTAAGTAAGGATATAATGAATAACTTGTGTATTTTAACTGTCTGAATTTCGAACCATACAATATGATTGTCTGTGAAGTAATTGTAAAGATGCACTTTTTCTTTTACAGCTGATCAAGTCAATCATAATGGTTGGATTTTTCTTATCATATTGAGCATTATTCTGTGTATTACTCTGACCCTAAGATCATCAAAATGTATTGCTGAAGCAAGTAATCAAGTAAAAGATGATGAGGAAGGAAAGATATCTCATAAATTACATATTAATGGGAATCCATGTTTCTTTTGTGGTTCTGGAGGGTACATGTGCGGCAAAAGTACTTTGGACGAGGAGCGAGATGATGGTGAATCCAGCAATCTCCAAATTACAGTTTCAAAACCTTCAAGTAATCAACCTCACATTAGATTCTCCACTATACACATGTTCAGGAGGCTATGCATAACTTATATTTGTTACTGCAGCTACAAGACCTGATATATTTGGCATGGAGAAGCCTATAGTTTTAGCATACTTAAGAGATTTTTGGCGCAACTAATGGTTTCGCTGATTCAAATCTGCACACAGAACAGATGGTTCTGTTTACTATGGTCTATTCAGGGACCAGGTTTGTGGCTAAGTTACTAAATCTGTTCATAGGGAAGTTATGATTTTCATACTGTTTCTGATATGCATGTAAATCCTTCTAGGAAGTTGCTATTAAAAGGATGACAACTACACAAACTAAAGAATCTATGATAGAATTGAAAGCTATGTGCAGGGTTCATCATGTTGGTCATTTCACTGTTGTTCAAAGTAAATTATATGCTCTGATTTTGGAGCTAAATGCTTGGCATTTGAAGGTTGAGTCCCATATTTTTGTTACTTCGTTCAAGGTAGAATTTATCGGTTATGCAGCTAGTCATGGTGACGAGATTTTCTTGATTTATGAATATGCTCAAAAGGGTTTACTCAGAAGCCATTTACATGATCCTCAAAATAAGGGTAACATCGTGAAGATGCTTTGATGTTTGTCATGTATATAAATTCACCCTCAAATTGAAAATGATTCACACACAAACATTCCTCTAAAATATAGAGTTAAAGATCCTTCATTTTTTGTTCTTGGTTGGATCATGAGGGCTCAGATTGCGCTTGATGCTGCTAGGGACCTTGAATACATACATGAGCATACAAAAGCTCATGATGTCCATCAAGATATCACCACAAGCAACATTTTACTTGATGCTTCCTTTAGAGGCAAGGTAAAACCAAAACATTTCTCTAATTGTCAGATCTCTCCTTCTCTCTTTGTTTCTAGATATCAGATTTTGGGTTCGCAAAACTTGTAGCTAAAAGAAATGTTGGAGAAGCTGCAACAAGAAAAATTGCTACTTCATATGGATATCTTGCTCCAGAGTAATTAAGTAATTTACATCCAGACACTCAACAGGCACAATCATTCAAAGTGAATTGAAATGATTACAACTTTTAAAATCTTAATATTGTGCATATACTTGGGAGATGGCCTTGCAATGACCAAGAGTGATGTCTTCGCATTTGGAGTTGTTCTTTTCGAGATCATATCAGGGAAGGAGGTCCATTGGCATCTGTTGTAAGTTCTGCTTTCAGAAGATGTAACTATTAAGTAAAGATAGTGTACCTCAGTAATCACAACATGACATTTCAAGGTGTGTGTTTGCTTTTCAGCTTTAGTTTTTAGAACTTCATTAGCATTTGTCTCATTCTTATCATAGAAACTTAACCTGCACAAAAAGTTTGAAGTCACGTGTAATTAGTTAGGATTGCTAGGCTTATATGTATAACTAATAGCAGAGTCTCATTCCTTCTTTTGTGGAATTTAGTTTAGAGTTTCTGATATAAAAGAAAACCTCACTCTCCCTCTTTGAGGTTCTGATGTAATCTGAGCTCTCACTTTATACCAATTCTTCTTCTTCAACACTCATTGCAGATGGTTTCCATTCTTAGGAGCACGTCAAGCCTGAGAGACAACATTGATCTTAGCATGATGAATCTGTACCCTTATGATAATGTATTTAAGGTAAGTGTGTTTCTCCTATTTCAAAACCTTAGAAAATTGAAGGTTCTTCATCTCATTATGATCCAGAAAACTGTAATTTCTCAAAATCTCACCCCACAAGTTTGTTGTGCATAGATGGCCTAATTCTGGGGAGATAATTTACAAAGCAAGGCTTTCTTTTTTCTCATATCTTGCATTACACCCTCATATCCATTGGATCAGCGACTTGTCAGGGATTTGGTGGTTCAACACCTTTGTCCATTGCCCTGAGTTTAGTCTTATAATTTGTCACACATGATCCTTTTCTTGGCAGGAATATGTAACATTGCAATTTTTACCTACTGATCTCATAATTGTTTTTGACAATTTTTTAAGTTAAAATGCAATACTGATGCACCATTTTCCAGGATCTTGGTAAATAATACACCTTCATATTGACGTGAGACTACAAATATTAAATACATTAATGGGTGTCACAGATAGTGGAATATTGTGATACATTATAGCTAATATCAAAATACAACCTTATTTAACAAGTGAAGCTAACACCCTGCGCGGTGGAATGAATGATTTACGAGAATGAAGAACTGCCCAATTATCAATCAAGAGAACATCTCCTTTCTGCCATGGAATAGCAACAGATTCTTCCTCAAGTAGTTTGAGACAATCATAGACTACATCATATGGTAATGGCTGGCCATCACCAAAGGTAACAGCCTTCACAGGATCATTCCTTTCATCCTCCCAGCCAGTGTATGCAGCCACCATGCTATTGAACCATATCTTCCGGTTTCTGCTCTTATCATACTTCACTGCTGGGATTGGACCCATGATTGTTTTCACCCCATCTTCCAACCACTCCAACTTCATTCCCAGTTTAGTAGCCCTGCAAGAGTTTCATTCATATGAGCTATGCATGTTCCACAAAATAAGGCAAATCTATGGCATATTTTGAAAAAAGATGAAACCTTTGCTCAGCTATGGTCTTATCTGAGGTCAAGAAGGTTGATTTCCAGCCACGGCCAATTGGAGAAGAAGGGTTATCATCTTCACCTAAGACCCTTATGTACAACAATCCATGCTCCTCTAACCGCTCAACGAACTCAGGGTACCTCTTCTTCATATTTTCATACACAACATGGCTCAGAACTATTGGTGTCTCCCCTCCACTCGCAGGCTCCACTTCACAGAAAAAGAACAACTTTGAAGGAAATTCCGGAACCTGTTCCACAAAACCCCACCAATTAAGAGAAAGATTGCAGCTTTATATATATAAAAAAAATACTGAATTTCACGTGAAATGAAGTAGCATCTTACCTGGGCCATTTCATGGTGGAAAGGGATTTTCTGATCGGGTGGGGACTCATTGGCGGTGAAGACACGACCAACAACGTTGGTGCGAGGGGCGGCGCCACCAACGTAGGGAAGCTCGTCGTAGCCGAAGGCTTCGACGACGTCGTTGAAGTCGGAGGCGGTGTTGACGGTGAATCCCCTAAAAAGCAGAGCACCCGATTTCAGAAGCAACGATTCTAAGTAGGGCTTATGGGCTTTAATGGAGCGCGTAAGTGGAAGAACAGTTGCTGAAGAAGAAGGAGGAGAGAGTACAGCCGGGAAAGAAACTCCATCGAAAAGCTTCTGCTGAGGAACCTTAATTTCTACGAACGACTCTGCAGCCGTCACTGCCATGGTTTCGTTCCCGCGATCTACTTAGTTAGTTAGGTAAGAGGGTAGTTTTATTAATAAAATAAATAATAATAATAAAAATAATAATCCTCCACGTGGACGGAAATTGCAACCAGGTTCATCGTAACTCATAAGTCACCGGATAACGTAAGTACGTAACATAACAATTGGGCTATTGGGCCTCTCTTCATCAAAGGCCCATTTCAATGCCAAAAACAGTTCATACTTAATCTAGTTATGTTCTTGACCAAAAATAAAAAAAATCTAATTATGTTAAATTAATAAAATACAAATTATAATTAAATCGTATTTGCTGGTCGTTTTTTTTTTGCCGCAGCTGCAGAATCATTAAGGTTTAAACCCTAACGAACTGAAACTCTTTCTTTCTCGTGTGTGAATTCTAAAGCCCTAAAGTAACAGTGGTTGAGAATGGCGGAACCGAGTGAGTTGAGTCGCTACATTGAGTCATACGTCGATTCTTCTTCGACTCCAGCTCAACAGGTTCAATTCCTTTCAGCTAATAATTATTTCATCTCTGCTTTTTAATCAAAACAGTTGAATTGTTGGTGATGATGATGATGATGCTCATGTCAATGCAGGCTGCTAGTTTGGACTCAGTTGGGTGTCTTGTGAAATCTGATTCCTTAACTCTGGAAGCTCTGGTGTGTTTCACTTCCTTAACAAATGAAAGTAAAATAAAAAATATACATTTTTTCATGCATCAGTTAATTTGTGTCTTTTCTTGTTTTCCGTCTGTTTCAAAATTCAGGTTCGAGAGTTGCAGATTTATTTGACAACAACAGATAATGTTATTCGTGCAAGAGGTGCGTTTTTGCTTAATTTTCCTGGTTGCTATTTTTTTTTTTTTTTTGCCCCAACAACTGATATGGCAGTTGATTGAGTTTTTCTCTATCTTAATATATATGCTATGATTTTGTAGAAATTCACTTCTGTATATTTGTGTGTATTTCATACACATTCTAACAGGTAGCGTTGACGAACGTGTGTGTGTGTGTGTATGGATGTGCATTATCTTTTACTAGTTTAATCTTCAAAATAATCTTCAGTACATGTCTGTGTCTCTTGGAAAACTTCAGGAATCCTGCTTCTAGGTGAGGTGCTTAAGCGTATTGAGTCGAAACCTCTTGGCAGTGCAAATATACATACCTTGGTTGTGTTCTTCAAGGACAGGCTGGTCAGTATGAATATTTCTTCTTAAAGTTTTTTGTTTGAATTTCTTTTTAATTGAGTTTTTTTCCCCTGTCAAAATTATTCTAATTTGTTTCTGTCAATGGATTTCTTACTTCATCTGTTGATTGAATTGAGACAATTTCATGGTTTTGATTGGGATTTTGATGCTTTGATTATAAGCTATATAATTACTGAGACAAATTTTCATGGTATTCTCTAATTGCCATGAACAATATAATATTGTTCATGATCAGGCAGATTGGAGAGCACTACGAGGTGCACTTATTGGTTGCTTGTCACTGATAAGGAGAAAAAGTGTGGTGGGGATGGTAACTGGTACTGATGCCAAAGCCATTGTTCAGTCCTTTCTAGACTACATTCAAGTTCAGTCCTTAGGACAGTATGACAGGAAGGTAAATTATTGTTACAGCTAGAAAGCAAATACTTCCTTCTGCAGTATGAATTAGAATTTCCAAAGACAAAAAATACAGTAAATTCTCTTTGGAATAATTCCAGAAAAAGAACTCTTGTTGAAATGAAGTCAAACTGATCATATACTGGCTTAAATTTTGATAACTAACCTTTTTTATATTGGGTGCAAAACCCTTTTCTAATGCTAATTATTTTTATTGGGATTTTTTCCGTGATTCTCCTTTATTAGTTGCATCTAAGCTATATTTAAAATGCACTCCACTGTTAACCTCTTTTTTTATTTTCTCCTGCAGCTATCCCTTGAACTACTTGATTGTCTGCTAGAACGCTACTCCGACGTGCTTGCTTCACTGGTAGTCCTAGCTTCTCTAAACTTCTATAAGGCAATATATGACCGGAGTTTCTAAGAGTAAATAGCCATTTTGGCACCCGAAAGATTCAATTTTTGACAAAATGGACCTTAATATTTATTTTGACAAAATGACTCCCGAAAAATATATTCCGTTTGACAAAGTAATCCAAACATTTGGTCAATGGTTAATTTATTTAGTCAACTGTTAACTTATTATAAAATTACTAATCTACCATTTATTCTCTCTCTCTCTCTCTCCACTTATCAGTTTATTACTACCCCATCTTATTACCATTGCAACAGTTTCCATCAACAACCCAACACCGACACCAATCTTCCCAAAACGGAAAAACACCACTACCAATCCCATTTTCTTTGTTTCTCCCATTGCGGCTGCCGTGACCTCTTCTCTCTCTCTCTCTCCTGCTGCCAACCACAACCACTGCAAGAGGACCTCCACTTCATCTGTCGTCACCATAGTCGGTCCTGCAAGCGTACCTCCACTTCATTGGCAGGCTCTCCTCGCGACTCATCGTCGCCTCTCTCTAATCATCAGTCGCATCTCCGTGCTTCGTTGTCACCTCGTGTTTTATCATCTCCCACTTTCGTTTTGAGAATGTTATAGAGCGAACTTGATTGAAACTAAATTCTTCAAAACCCACACCTTTTTTTCATGTTCTATTCCACCCACAAAACAACCTTATTTTCTTTCTTATCAGGAATTTCTCCATCTTTTTTCTTGTTTTTCCTCTTCATCTTCTATCCATCTTTGAATTGTTCATCATTCTCTATTGAAATTCTGGATCAAGATCTGTTCTTGGTTTCTCTGTAGCCTGCGATTATGGATATCTAATTTCACAACACCTCACACTACTCTTTATTGTTAGGATTTATTGTGTTTTTCCCCTATTTGATTATTAAATTAGATTTGATCATCCATTATTTGATTATTGTGAAATCAGTTTTTGAGACTTTGTTTTGTTCCTTTGTTCATTGCTATTTGGGAGTTTTCTGGTTGATTTAGGAGTGATTATTAGGTTAATATTTTACACATTTTGGTTAATGCAATGAAGAATTGGAGATCGATTATGGTGGTGGAGGAAGCGGAGGTGGGGGTAGGGGGAGGATGTGTGGTGATGTAGGTGAAGGATGGAGGAATGGTGGTAGGTAATAGTGAGAGAGAGTGTGGGTAAATTTGTAATTTTATAAGAAAAGTGAAGGATAAATTAGTACTTTCATGAAAAATTTGAAGTTGACTAGGTAAATTAACCATTGACCAAACGTTTGGGTCACTTTGTCAAAAGAAATATATTTTTTGGAGGTCATTTTGTCAAAAATAAATGTTGAGGTCCGTTTTGTCAAAAAATGAATCTTTCGGGTGCCAAAATGGCTATTTACTCAGTTTCTAATAAATGACTAAATCTAAACAGCATAATTTTTGAAGCAAAATATTAGTTGGACTGGTCTTTTTCAGGTTTTTTTTTTGTTGATTAAATGTGACGTATCATGTTTTAGGTCATCAACATATAGTTAAATATTATATAAATTTTTAAATTGACCATGTTGAATAGGCTATATTTATACCCTTCTTTGATTATACTTCCGTTTTCTTCCATTTAGGGCAGATTAGACAAATTTCTTTGATTTATATCTAATTGCTTAGGTTTGTTGCTTCTTGCAACCAAAGTATATTACCACCCATTTCATTATATAGTAACTGTTTTTTATAATTGAGTGTCAATTGATGTGTTTTAAAATATGGTTATTTTAGTGTTTTTGGACTTTATGTACTGTATAATTTGTATATATGAGACTCTTCCTTTTTCTGAGTGGTGGATGAATTTTGATATTTACTTAATTCAATATTTTTTAATATACTGAAAACATTGAGATACAAAATATTCAAGTTCAATAGGAGAGGATAGGATATCCTACTAAATGGAATGAACATATGATGGCAAATATGCGACTTAAATTCTGCAATCCCAAATTAATCTATGCAAGTATTATTTAAATTCGTAGTTACAAGGCATTGGTTCTTCACTCTCTTGCAGGGCGAGGAACTTATTTATGGAATTTGTGAAGCTGTGGATATAGAAAAGGATCCAGAGTGTTTAATGCTCATTTTTCATATTATTGAGACTGTCGGGAAATTATATCTTGATCCATCTGGTCCAAATACAAACTTTGTTGAAGAAATTTTTGATATTTTAGAAGCCTACTTTCCTATTCACTTTACACATGTAAGTCTCTAATCTTTTGCATATTTCTCCCAATTGAATATCTTCTATAATGCATACTCATTTCCATACATCATTAAGCATATATGTTCCAGAAAATGTTTTTAGTACTAATATGAATGGTTATATCGTGTTACATTGGAGACTGACAAGATGCACATTGTATTTGTATTCTGACTGTTATTTATTTGTAATCTGGATTTCTGTTTCTCTACCAGCCAGTGGGTGATGATGCTCATGTTCAAAGAGATGATCTGTCAAGAGCTTTGATGGTATGTGGAACTTCCATTCGAAGTTTGTGGTGTCTTTCCTGTTTTATTTTCTCACAGTACTTGTGATTTTTAATTATTTTGGGAGAACCCTTGGTCCTGTTATGTTTGCTTTACCCAAAAAGAGGAAATGCAAATTTTCTTGCATTTATATTATAACTATCTATACTAAGTCTTCATTTCATGCAACTTGGTTGCTTGTCATCCAAAAATAATGGAATGTTTGTAATATTTTATATCTTCCATTCAAAAACTGGCTAGGATATGCTATTTCAGTTGTACTTTATAATATTATATTACTTTCCTGCAGGCTGCATTCTCTTCCACACCTCTTTTCGAGCCATATCTCATCCCTTTGTTACTTGATAAGCTTTCTTCCTCGCTACATTCAGCAAAGGTTTGTGTTAATGGAATGTCATTCTATCTTTTGTGTTACACTATAACATTATAGATTTTCTGTTTGTTTGTTTTCTATGCATTCAGATTGATTCCCTGAGGTATCTGAGAGCTTGCTCTTCCAAGTATGGAGCAGAGAGAATCGCAAAATATGTACGCGCTATTTGGCCTTTAATAAAGGACATCATATCTACTTATTTGGAGGACCCAGATTTTTCTTTTACTCTAGCACCTTTGAATGGTTTTGGCCCCTCAAAGAATGAATTAGTAATAGAAGCTCTATCCCTCCTTCAGCAACTTATTTTGCAAAATAGCAATTTATTAGTTAGCTTAATAATTGATGATGAAGATGTCAACATTTGTATCAAGACAACTGCCTCTTATGAGAAATACAACGATATTCCTGTCCAAGAAAAGAAGAAACTGCATTGTGTCGGTTGTATTCTCCATGTCATGGCGAAGACTTCTCTTTCTTCCTGCAATGAAGTATTTCAGAATCATTTCTCCCGAATAATGGATAATTTGGTTTCTGTTGGAAATCTTGATAACCCACAAAATGGTGAAGTTTTTCCCTCTCAGAGAGTCAAGTTTGGATTACTTTATCTCTGCATTGAACTACTTGAAGGATGCAGGAAATTATTTTCAGTGTCTGAACACCCAGCTTTGCAGTATGTTCTTGAGCATGAAACATGCTGCACTGAGCTTCATAGGTTTTCAACTCCGTTGTTTAATGCCTTTTGTTCAGTGTTGGCATTAAGTAATGAGATATGCCCCCTTGATCCAGAGATATACATTGGAGGTGAATGCTTTTTTACTCCCCCCAAGATGAAAACTTTCTGGAAAGGAAGGATCACATTTGTGAGGAAAAGACATAGACATCCTTCTAACGGACAAAACAGAAACAACAGGCAAAGTGGGTCTAAACAGCAAAACTTGAGAACATGCATATCAGTAATATAAAATACATTCGAAACTATTATTAGCATTCCGACAAAGGGTATACACTTCACATGCATACAACTTACTTTCCGATGCAAATTTGTCTTTCTTTGGTTCATGCCTTCTGAATTTATTGTTTTATATTTTCATTGCTGACTCCTTTTTGGCTTTTGGTATTGACATGCAGTGAAGGGTTTGCAGATACTGGCTATGTTTTGTTCAGATGTTTTTCCAGTATCAATGTTACTATTTGAGGATATTTTGAAGAAACTAATGTCAATCATAATAGAGGATTCCAATAAAATGACGCTATGGGAAGCGGCACTAAAAGCATTGTTTCATATTGGTTCATTTGTTCAAAAGTTCGATGAATCTGAAAAGGCGATGAGCTACAAGAGTTTAGTCGTAGAAAAAGCTGCAGAACTGCTTTCTATCAATGATATTAATCTACCTCTTTCACTCAAAGTAAAAGCATTATCTGAGATAGGAATGACTGGAAAGATAAATATGCTGACCGTTCTTCAAGGGTTGAGAGGAGTTGTATTTGCCAATGTATCTGATGTTTGTGTATGTAATACTCTTCTGCAAATATTTCTTTCAAGGAATCGTAGAATATGTTGTTTCACTTTAGAAGTCCAGGGGTTTGTTTATTTTCTTATTGGTTATTTTAACATTTGTGCATATTAATCCCTTAGATAATATTGTGAGCTTTACTTTTGGATTTTGGGCTGTAATTCTCTGGCATGGTTCATGCAGGCCAGTAGAAATTCAAGGTCTTTTGAAACTGCTGTTCAGCTTTTGGAGTGCTATTCTTGCAAGTTGCTTCCATGGTATTCCCCTCAGCAGAGCTTATATACCACATTTCCTTTGTTGTGCCTATTTGAATTTTCTTCACTAACAGCTTAGATGTGAAATTATCTGAGATTTTGCATTGGAAATAAAAGGCTAAAGTTGTATAATCTAAACAATGGTATTAACATTGTTATGATAAAGTTTCAAAATGGTACACAACTTAAAACAACAGAACAATTTCAATCTATTACAACTAAAATTAAAATGTTCAAGGAACAAGGAGGATCTACACTGGTAGAATTTCCTGGCAATCTGATATTTTGAATTGCACATATTTGGACAGGATCCATGAGAACAGATGTTCGGAGGAGTTCATAGAGCAATTTGCTGTAGATATTTGGGCTCATGCAGGAAATTGCATGGATATTTGTGCTCCCTTTGAGGAAAAGGTAAATATTCCTGCAACTCTTATGGATTAATATTCTATGTTGATATTTGTTGAAATCCCAAAGGTGATATCATTTACATGCAAGAAAATACTACGAAGCAGTAATATTAAATATTTTCTGCCTTTACTTCAGGGTCTTCTTGATGCATTAATGAAAGTTATGAAAGTTTCTGTAGCAAGTTGCTCTGTGGACAGTCAAAACACGATAATATTAAAAGCTTATACAGTATTGTCATCGCATACTAACTTTCAGCTAAATAAAGTTCAAAGAATGCCACTTAGTCCTGGACAGTATGACATTTCCCATAGAGATGAGTGGATACTTTCATTATTTGCATCAGCAATTATTGCAGTTTGCCCCAAGACACACATTCCAAATTTAAGAGTACTTCTGGATCTATTTATGGTAATGCATCTCAGAGGCATTGTTCCAGCTGCGCAGGCCTTGGGTTCTATAATAAATAAATTGGCTTCAAAATCCAGCAGTGCAGAAAGTTCAAGTGACCTTACCTTGGAAGAAGCTCTGGATATTATATTCTGCACGAAATTATGGTTTTCCACGTCTGATATGTTGCAGAGAACTAATAGAACAAATGGGAGTGCGATGGTTATTACTGATTTATGCCTGGGTGGTGCAAATGATAGACTGCTTCAAATCAATGCCATTTGTGGGCTCTCGTGGATTGGAAAAGGTTTGCTTATGTGTGGTCAGGAAAAGATTAAAGACATCGCTATGATTTTTATAGGGTGCTTGAAGACTGAAGAGCAACCATTGGATCCTTTAGTAATGAAATGTGCTGCTGATGCATTTCATGTTCTTATGAGTGATTCTGATGTCTGTTTGAACAAAAAATTTCATGCCATAATTAGGCCACTTTATAAGCAGCGATTTTTCTCTTCAATGATGCCAGTTTTTCAGCAGTTGATCACAAAATCTCACCCTTCATTCTCCAGGTAGGTGTTTTTCTCCCAATGGAATGTAATTTTTTAGTATTCTTTTTATTATTCTGATGCCTTAGAGACTTGAATTGTCTGCTAGAACCCTATATACGCGAACACCACATCATATTACTAATGAGTGTTTTGACTTTGGTGTTTTTATCTTTCTCCACTTCGAATGTCTAAATTGATTTTGTTTATACTCTCAGATCTTTCTTGTATCGAGCCATGGCACATATCATATCTGATACTCCACTAATTGTTATATTAAATGACGCTAACAAGGTTAGTATGGGAAATTTTAAAATTACGAAATTATATATTTGTTGGATTCTAGTCATTACTTTCTCTATCAATGATTGATTAAAGTAATTTTCTTTGCAATAATTTGCAGCTCATACCAGTTCTCCTGGATTGCATGTCAATATTAACAGAGGATGTCCAGGATAAAGATATTTTATATGGCCTGTTGCTTTTGTTATCTGGGATATTGACCAATAAAAATGGTAATTACAATGCCTATAGAATTCATATTCTCTTATCTGAATTTTGATGGCCAAGAGGTGTGTGTATAGTAGGTTTTCATTTGTTATTACCTTTTGTCATTTGAAAGGGTAGTCCTTGAAGCAACAATTGAGTTCTCTCCATGGAATTAGTCACTTATACTTACATTAGGCTAGTTACACTCTTTGGGTGCGGCCTTTTCCTGGGATGCTGTGCACCAGGCTGCCCTTAATTGCTTTTAGTCATTTCCTTGAGAAAGAAATTTGATCAACTCCAAATTGCTAATTTCATAAGAACATTGATCATTAGACCATTATACCGGTTGCTAAGTTATGGCGTCATACCTGGTATTTATAAATTTGTAATTAGTTAATTACCTGTGTCCCTGTTCCTTGCTCATGCAGTTGTGGCTGTTTATAGAAAGGATAAGATATAGCATGCTATCTGTGGGATATGTTTATCACTCTACACTTTTATGTATCTTATGTATGCAGGAACAGAAGCTGTAACCGAGAATGCACATATTATCATCAGCTGTCTGACTAGACTTGTAGATTATCCTAATAAGACGGTATCAGAACTTCCTTGTAAAAATATCATTTGGCACTGGAGTTCGCTGACAGAGCTGAAAGAAATATTTTGTAGAAAGATCCAATATTCCAATGTCATATATGGTGTTAATGTTGGTTTCTCATTTTCTTGTTACGCAGCTTGTTCGAGAGACAGCTATTCAATGTCTTCTTGCCATGTCTGAGCTGCCACATGCCCGAATCTATCCTATGAGAACACAGGTTTGAATCTTTCAGCTTGAATAGATGATTATCATCTCTTGACTAATATTCTCTTTGGTAACAGTTATGACGTGAATTGATTCACTTTCCCATAAGTGTTGAATACCCTTAATGCACAGCGTTGTCCACGTCTAACATGTATTATTCATCTTAATCCTATTGATTACACCAGGTACTGCAGTCAATAGCAAAAGCTCTCGATGACAAAAAGAGAAGTGTTCGGCACGAAGCTATCAGATGTCGGCGTGCATGGTTGGTAACTTGATCATCTTTAGTTTCGGGAAAATGAACAATTTTGTTTGATGCAACAACTTCTGTCATTGATTCTTTTAATCATTTGATCCAGGAGCCATCATTGATGAAGTTCACAATCAACTTCCCAAGCTACTGGAAGGTCCTCCCGTCCAACTTGAAGTATGATTTTCCACCGAAAGAATCAACTGCAAGTTTTTGAAATGGTGGATATTAACACTTGTAAATATCAATTTCGTTGCATGGTGGATAGTTACTTGTAAAAAGGCGAGTTTGGCAATCTGAATGTTCAGTTGGGGGAAAAAAAAGAAGCAAAATGACCTTCGACACTGACATGAATGTAATATGCTAGTTTTCATCGAGTTTGTTCGATAAATATGCTGTTTATCATTTGTTCTTTCTAAGAAACACTAGCATGTTCCAAAGAAACTTAAGATCTTAAAAATTTGGCCAACAAATATACCGAATAAATAAAAACATGTTACCTTACACATTTTTACATTTTCTTATTTTTCATTATTTTCTATTTTAACAGAAAAACCTATAACTTTAAAACTGCCTACAATTGGGAAGTACAAGGTATGAGTTGAAATGGGCATATAACATGGCGATTCTCATCTCATTTTTCATCCTTCAATGGAGAATCTTAAGTCACTTCAAATTCAGCTACCAGCCACCATCAGTACAAAAACAAATTGGTGGAGAAATTATCATGAAGGTGCAGCAGCAAAATTTGCATCAAAGAATCAATCAATCATAGATGTCATCTTCTGCTCCACTAGACTGATAATTATCCTGCTGCTGCATAACATTAGCAACCCTATGTTGCTCTTCCATGTCGTCGTCATCATCCATTTCTACGTCCCCTCCCTTCGTATTTGCATAAGCCTTAAAAGCATCAAAATATTAGATGGAACGATTTTACGACTGCGAAAGCAAATAAGAGTTTTGATGCATTAACGATGCCATACCTCAGAATCCATCAGTTCAATTGCAGCTGCGTTCGGCCGTCGTCTTACAGTCACTCTTGAAGGTATTGGAAATTGTTCAACCTCATCACCAGATCTTCCCTCTCTGGCTCTCTTTTTTCTTAAAACAAGCTTTGTAGGAAGAGGCTGCATATCAAATTAACAAATTGACAGAGTAATCAATAAATCATGAGCTATCACATTGGAAGAGATGTAAATGTGTTTCGAGGGAAATACCAAATAGCGTGCCTCTGACTCGTCAAATGAAACCAAGTACGTCGTAGGGTCATGTGCATCATCGCCCCGTACCTATTGTTGGAAAATAAAGATTCCAGGAGTATTAAAAGGGAAATTGTTTACTAGATGATACACGAATGAACAACTAAGTTGGAAAAGTGTTTTAATAGAAAAAAATCCATGGCAACATACATCCCAGTGATATTCGCGGACCCAAGAATATGAGACGTCTTCGTTTTCGTCATATATATCCTTTGACATCTGCCACCACAAAGTTTAGATAAATCCAGCAGCTAATCACAGTATTAATTCTAATTACTTGTGCTTCAGAACCGAAGCCAAATTGAATAAGAGGCAAATCTACCTCTCCAGGTGCTGGGACCATATAAGCTAAGAATTTCTCAGGATTTGCAGGATCCAAACCCGATGCAACATAGCTTTTCATAATTGCCTGCGGGCAAAAAATAAATAGGACATGAACCAATAAATAAGTAGGACTACGATTCAAACACATACAGCAGTTAGCAACATTAATCATCACAGTGCCAAGACATTGCAAACACTGCAACTGTTTTTGGAACTGTGTATGTGTATGTGTGTGTGTGGAGAGAGAGAATAAAGTTGATAGATATTCATGTATTCTTGTGCACTTGCAAACATGGATATACATGAGTCTCCGAACAAAATCACTTTCAATTATCGTAGAACCATAAGTTACCTGCGACTCATGGGCGTCACGTGTAGATTTGTCCAACTTATTGTAGCTTTCAGAATCAGCTGTAGGAGCATTATCAAATGCCGCAACAACAAACTGATCATCGTACCTGCATAGTGGGGCAGCAAATGTCAGCTTAATTAATATGAACTCCAATGTCACAACAAAGTATGACTCTCTTAGTTCCAAATGATTCGACTTTTGTGTACAAAAATAAGAACCAGCTGATGAATAAGATACAGCTGGATAAGTTATTCTTTCAATGTATATAGGGTGTCATACCTATCAAAATCAGGCAGCAACGGCAGAATCTCAACAGGATACACATCTTTGTTAGTTGCATGAACGGGATGTGATTTAGCCGCTTCAAATGATGCTTCTATTTCTTTTATTTGTCTTTCCCTGTTGTTAATATTTTCCAAAATATTGCGACCCTTCATCTCTCTCAGTTCCTTTGCTTGCTTTTCAGTAAAAGACTACAACAATATCTTCATAAGCTATTGATTGTGTTGAGAGGGTAATGCATTGTTATATTGACATAAATGTATAATACCTGTTTTGTCGATTCCATGCTTAGAGGAGATATATACTGTGTTTTGACAAGCCATGCAACACCTTTGTCAGTAGGTCTTTCTTTTCTTTTTATGCCACCTTTTTTCATTGGAGTAACAACTTCATCGTCTCGCAACAGTTCTTCATCTTCTGGTTCAAGGGGTGGTCTAACACTGGAAGGACTGTAAGAGTATATGACAAGTGAAAAAAATCATCAAACCAGCTCATTCAGTATAAATGATACATTCAAATTCAAGTTTATAAAAGGGTATGAAGATTATACTTGTAAACACTGAGATCAAGCAGGTCTAAAGGTATCCCAAGATCAGGCTCCACAAAAAGCTTGGGTTTGTACATTTTCTCCAGGGATGTGATCGTATATTTTGCATATCTACCATCATGAAATTACCAGGAAAAAAGGAAGGCATAATTAAGCCATTAGTCTAGAAAGCGCCACTGTAATATTTCCAATAAATGTCACTTATCAGTAGTATATATCCTTTAATATGAGGGATAAGAGAAGTATGAGCTAGCAATTCAATCCAGCATAGCTAGTCAACATGAAAAGGGATAAAAACACACAACTAATGTAAAGTGATCAGGTTATAATTAAATGATCTTCAACCATGAATATTCTTGCAAAAGCTAGTGTTCAGCACTCAGGAATCACTTGGTTCACTCAGTATACACTCTATCTATGCTATTGGTAGCTTATAATACGTTTGATTATTTGCAGGACATATCTCATAATTCTCATTTAGTACCAGAACAGCACATCCGCCTACTAACGTCTTATTAATCCATTATATCCTTACATCTTAGTAAACCAGCACTCTCACCTAAGCATCATCATCTCCATACAAGCCTGAACATTCATGCCTAACCAAAATGATTCAATAATAATAATAATAAAAGGGGGCAAAAACATTATAAACGTGTGAAACCATTAACCATTAATGACTGCGTCATCATGTGAATATATAACTCTTGGTACACTGGAAGCTAAATACTGAAATAAACATGAAATACGACCACGTACTCATCTTTGTCTTTCTTGAATGCCATTAGCTTGGGTTGTGCACTTGGATCTGGAAGTTCATTTCGGAACCTTAAATGAGAAACAGATTGCAAATTCGCAATTTGTTAGCACCGAGAGAAAACATCTAGAACAATAATTTCATGTGCTTGCAATATGAATGATTACTAACTGATGAAACATAAATCTCATTCCATAAGCATAACGCAGTGGAGGAATTAAAATAAGACCATAAACAGAACAAATCCCATAATTAATGAGAGCAATATCCAATACAATGCAAATAACTAATAAAGAGATGGTCTTGAGGAAAAGCTAAAAATGAAAAGTGATTTCAACATACTCACCTCATCTTGCATAGAAATGTAGTTGGCTTCTTCAACCTATTTTCAATCCTTTCACCACTCAATAAAGGAGTAGTCCTCTTTTCTCCCATCCGTGACCCTATAACCGAACCATGCCCCTTCCCAGATACCTGAGTCTTTGGCAGAACACTGTTCTGTGAATCCTTCAGCTGCTGCCTGTGCTTCTCAAATTCTCTCTTTTTTCTCAACCTCCTTTCCTCCTCCGTCTCAGCTCTCCCAGGAGGCCCATTCGATTTCTTCATTGGCATTGGCTTCTGCTGTTTATGAGGAATGCCTCTGGCGGAAGTTGAAGCCTCCTTCAGCTTCCCTTTACTGCGATCATGCGATTGCCTTTCCTCGTTCCTTTGACTTTGCAAAGAAGCTGAAGCAGGAGGTGGTGGTGAACTAGGGGGAGGTGGTGGTGGCATAGATGCACTGGGCGGTGGCGAAGAAGGAGGCAGTGGTGGCTGCTGCTGATTGTACTGAGAGTATTGATTAGGAGGATAGTACATTGAAGGTGCAGGTGCAGGTGGAGGTGGTGGTGGTGGTGGTGGTGGTGGTGGTGGTGGTGGTTTTGACTTTGACTTGGTGGACGAAACGAAGATTGAGGAAGAAAAGGCCTGTAAGAAGCCATTCCTAAATCATAAATTTTAGGGCTACCTTATTTCTATTTTCGTATCCTTCCACAATATACAAGCTGAACAGAGCTAAACCCTAAATAATCCAAACTTATTCCTAGTCCTAGATCACGGCCTCTCAATAGTAGAACCCGAAACCCTTCCAGGCATTAATTGGAAAAAAGTTCTAGTCACCTATCAAAACCTAGTCTTCGGAGATCAAAACAGTTCTCATACAAAATAATAATAAAGTGATACGGTCACCGAAGTTTCAAACTTTTCAGAAAAGGGTCCCGTAAAAACAGAGCCTTTGATATGGAAGATTCCAGTACCCGAATGACTGCACATAAGTCCTAACCTAAGTGGAAAAGCAGCAAGTGCAGAGAGCATAGATCGGTGATATTATTAGCAGTAATTGTGGAGAGTGAAAAAAGACGAGCTTGTGTGTTTTGAGTGGTGAGATTATGTTCTCCCTTGGAACGTTCTTGCTTTTGCTTTTGCGAGCAATCATAGTATCATACTCATACCATGTCATATTGTCATGTATTGCTTCGCTACATTTTCATCTCTGATTTACTATCCATAAAGTTTAGTACTTTACTGTTCCATGCCACTTTATGAAAAACAAGGAAAATATTTTGCATGTGTATGTATATATATATATACTTAGCTTCCTTTGATATTTTTGCAAAGTAATTAATTGAAGGCAAAGAGAAATGTACAGTGCTTTATGTGAAAGTGAAATATATATCTGCTAATTTGTTTAAATAAATATGTTTTGTTTTTTATTCTCTCTCACTGATATTACTGCTAGCTTCCACTAATGAATCTCTGATATCTTTAGTATACATATTCTTTGTTCTTGATCTCACAAATCTCTCACTAGTTCATTATTGCTTGAAGGTTGGCAACTACTCAAGGTTTTAACAAAGAATTTCAATGTTGGTTTGTAGTAAGGGATGTCATTAACTTCACATTTTGGTTAATAGATGAAAGGCCAATAGTAGATGCAATCAAGTTATTCAGATTTTGTTATGTAGGGATGACTTTTTAAGTGTCCATAGAGACATCTGGTTAAACAAAATACTTAGATATGTAGCTTCTTATTGAGTGCACAAGAGATTTTCTATTTTGTTACATTCATCATTTTTGTATGTATATTTTGCTTGTACGCTTTCTATTTTTGATATTAAAAGTGTCTGAGATACTAGGTAACCAATGATTTTAACCAAACCTAGTGGAAGAGGAGAAACCTCTTGGCCGTATATATGATTATTTAAGCTTCATTTGTTTACACTTAGAACGAAAGAATATATGTTTGTCAAGAATCGATCTAACCTGAGCTACATACCATCATGTAACTTTCATACTACTTGGAAGATAATCTTCCAAACATTAAAACACTATGACTTAGAAAAGAAAAGGAGAAAAAAAATTATATGTGATATTACAAATGAAAAAGATGACCAAAAAAAGGCTTAGTTTACTGTTGTCTTCAATAGACTCAAACAGCTTGGATTGGATTGTTCTTGCCACTGCTTAGGT
>NC_029778.3:51800763-51816587 GCF_000817695.3 Arachis duranensis
TAACAATTTCAGGGAAAGTGGGGAAGGCTCCCTTTTAAGAATCATCTGTGTGTTTCCAATGCTCAGATTAGACATTCCCACAAGTGCATCAACATTGACCGGATTCTTGGGAACGACTGGAATTGGCTTTACAACCTCATGATGAGATGTCTCTACTCCATTACTTTCTTGAAAGGAAGCTTCCAGTGATGGCCATATGGAAAATTGGACAGGTACATAAGTTGGGAAGTATTCAGGAGCCTTTGTTTTCAACCCATTAGCTACATTGTTCTCTTTCACATTTTCCTCAGAAGCAATTTCCATGGGGTCAACTTCAGATTTGAGAGATAGATTTAATGAAGGTTGTGATTTTACATTGGGAGATTGTGAGTTCTCAGAGGTCAGAAGCAGTACTTGTTTTTCCAGCACCGAAGGCGGTTCCGTAGGCTGCCATATGGTTGTTTTAAAAAATATGTTAGCTGGGGAGGAAAGCAGAGAAAGGCAGTGGAAAAAGATACACCAATATAATACTCATCAACCATAATCAATGTCCAGCGACAACTATGGAATTGTCCCATTGGCTTCCATTAATCACATTAATACTAAACTTTTTACAGAGCAAGAAACATGTTATGGAGAAAAAATTACAGGATTTTAAACATGAAATAATAATATGCCAAGATATTTTCCCTTAATTAGATAGATATTTTTCGCATATCAAATATGTCAAGACCTACCATATCTGGAGCCATGTCAAAGAGGCTGGAACGCCTCTTTCTCCGGGTAGCATTACTCTGTCGGATAAAATACTTCTGGGCATGACTTGCTACTTGAGTAGGGGTTCTTGATACAACAAAATTACGTGATATTCCACGCCAATCTCCTTTCCCCAGCTTTTGCAGACCAACTAAGAACATCCGATGTTCTTCTTCAGTCCATGGAACACCTAAAACACATGAAAACAGAGTAATCCAATAAGCAAGTGTGCTTGATCAATGACTTAATGACATTACGGTACGTTTGGTTGGGATGAAAATTTTCTTGGAGGAGCTTCATGGCTCATATACATACATGCCTCGGCCCACACCACTACAACCTTAAATGGCTTGCTAACTAAATTAATCACTAAAAAACATATGCATTCTCCAAAAGAAACCTTAGTGTCTAAAACTAGCTAAGCCAACACATGTCTACACAAATGTGCTAAAACTAGCTAAGCCACATAAGGGCATTGCTTACAGTCCAGAAAAGCAAATTGACTCAAATCAAGCAAGCAAAAAACTACTCCATGGAAGAGTAATTTCCAAATAATAGGATATAGATTTAACCTTTTTTTGTTCAAAAACTTAATCTCAACCTAAACTGCCAGAAATATATTTAACAGAAGGCATGAAGTATAATATTTTCCACCGACATTTCCTACTCCAAGGAAGAAGTAACCATAAATATCAAAATGGTTTTGAAAACAGATTTCAACATTCTCTTGTTGGCACTATAAATTCAGCATGCTTATGATACACGTACCATCATATTAAATGCTTCACATTTATATTGAAATCATAAATGCCCACCCTTAATGATCAATCAGAGAATGCACTACCACCATTTCACTCATTTCTTTCTCTTTTTCTAGCACCACGCAAAGTTTAAACATACTCTTTGGAGGAAGAATAATCTTGGGGGAAAACAAAAAAGAACCCAGCTTCCTCCACAAAATAAACGGATTTCATGCACCCTATTAATCCAGAGATCTAAAAAGCAAACCTAACCCAGTAAAATGCGCAGCTTCACCTTAACCTTAACAATTATCAGCAACAAACAAAACTAAATTCTCCTTAGCATATCAAATATCACAAAAAAATGCCGAAATAGATGTTCTTTCTTTAAATAAAAGGAAATACAACTAAGAAAAAGGAGAAAGTTCCTAGCTTGAAATTAAACTGCGATAAGAAATTCATCTTTTTGGTTGCATTCCGTGAACTGCGATAACTATACCTTTCTTTCTTTCGCCACGGCGGTTGGCGAAGGACGAGGCGTGGGCAGGGTCGTCGGACAAGTAACCAACGGGATCAGGCGAGCCTGGGTTATCGCCGGCGGTGGCCACAAACGAGGAAGAAGGAGACGAACAATGGTGGTGAAGCGTCATCAGATTCCCCATACTCGCACTCTTCTTTATGATTGATCCATCCGTCAGCCTCACACCGAACAGCTTCACTCCGCCGCCGCCGCGGTTGGGGCATGTCCTGGAATTGTGGCCGTTGTTGCTACAGTGTGAGCACCGCCGAGTCATGCCGATTGACTCGGTGGAAGGACTAATCACACGGAAGAGAAAAAAAGAAAATGAAAAAAAAGAAGAAGATGAAGATTACGTGATGATTGATTGGTGATTCGTAATGGATAGAGAGAGAGAGAGAATGAGAGAGAGAGAGAGAGAAGAGAAAGAAAGATTGCATGTGTTTGTTTATGGCAGAAAACGAGGGTGATGGATAAGTCTGGGATTTTTTCAAACTTTGGAGGTCAAAATTGGCATTCTAATTTTAGTGTTTCGATATAATGTTAGCAGAACGCGCTCCATCGCTCGTTTTCTTTCTTGTGCATTTACTTTACTACCCCTTCTTACTGTATAACACATAACATAAGTTAAATTAATAATAATGCATTCGAATTTTAGTATTTTACTGACAGGTATATTAGTGGTTGTTAATTGTTATCTTAAAATGAAAACAGAATTTCATAGATAATGTTTCACAAGAGATATGATTCATTTTGGATAACGTATGAGTGTTTGATTATTTAAGGAAAAAATTTTGTTGGATTCTTAGAGACACCTCTCAAAGAATGAATGCTTTTCAGTTATTATTCATTTGAAAATGTAGAAACTAAAATTACACAAAAATCCTACTAACCACTGCAAAAATAATTTAATCATCTTTAATACTAATACTTTTGGATTGATGTAGTTAAGAAATAAGGATTAAAAATGCCACGTGTCTCAAGGATTCCACTTCTACTTTACGTGGGTTCAAATAATCCATTACATGTCACATTATTTTCTCACCTAATCTAAAATGAATGTCACACGAGGAATATATATATATATATATATATATAACTTGCAAGAAGTAAGAACTCTGATCGGTTATTTTAGTTCTACCAAGTCTATATCTTAAGGTGGTTGGAATTTTTATTCAAGGTAATAAAAACGTGGATTTCTCTCATACACGTTAATTCGTTTTTAATTTCTTGAATTAAACAATTGGAGTAGTTGTGAAAATCATTTTTATTAAATAATATCCCTGCTAATTGTGTATATGCTAGATTTTGTATAATTTTTTATATTATAGATAATTTTTTTTTCTTGTAATGTTTTAATAATGTATTATAGTATATGAATTATAATATACTAATATATTAAAGAAATAATTTTATAAAAGAATTATATAATAATTATTTTTAAAGAAATAAAAGATAGAAATCTAGTTTCCACAAATGTTTCGGTTAACCATGAGGGAAAAAATTACTGAGCATAGAAAAAATTAGAAAATTATTAGAATTTATTAATTTAGATTATTATTTTTTAATTATTAATTTAACCTTTTTAGTTTAATAATATATTTTAGTTTATATTTTTAAATATTATTAATTAATTAATAATAATAAATAATAAATTTTAATAATTTTATAATATTTTTCGTGTATAAAATATATATCTAATTCCAATCGAGGCATACAAATTTTATAGGTCAGATTCATCGACTCGACAAAACATATGGAGTGGTAGGCATAGATAGCTTATGATCCTAATAATTGTGTTCAAAATATTCAGTCCTATTACTAAACAAGATTATCTCCAGTGATAAAGATCTGATATGATTTGTACGGACACGTGAAGGCATGGATTAGGGAACATTTTCAAATTGCACCACATACACCACTGCTCATATATACACACACACTGTCTCATACTTTAGTAAGTGTAACTAATAATATGTTATTTCTAAAGTCATTATTCATATGTTTTAATTATTATTTTCATATAAAAACATCTCCATAAGTAATCGTTTACGTTTTAAAAATTATAATATCATGCACCGAACGCATATTAGGTACTAATAAAATATGTTATCTCGGTGAGTAACTTCCAAAAATACCTGAGCCTAGCATAAATTTATCAAAGGACTTTATTAAGAAGATCATGATTTTCATGAATAATAAATTTTAAAATTAGTTCAATAAAATAAAATATATTATATTTTTAAATTATTTATTTAAATTTTAATATTAGAATAATTATCAACACATCTAGTAAAATAAAAATCTGATATCTATTGTTTTTATTGTTTAATATTTTTATTTTTTGCATTTTAAAAAACAGCAAAAGTAATGAATTTGACGGCTAGGGCATCCTCTCGAACAAGGCAAGTAGGCAACATCTCTTACCAGATACTTTCTCATTTCAGGTATTTTGTATTTCAAAATTTGTATTTTAAAATTTATTCTATATAAGTGATTATTTTATGTATACATAGTATAATTGTTATTATAATTATATTTTGTTATTGTAAAATACAATTAGGTTTCAAAATATCTAATTACAAATTAAAATACTAAAATAGTAATTTAAATAATAACATATCATTTAGACATTTAAAATTTAATTTTTTATATTTCATATTTTAAAACCTTGACAATATAATTAAAATGTCTTTTTTTTGTATATGTCGTTAAACAATCATTTAAAATTCAATTTTTATACAATTAGTTCTTGATGATATTCATAGTTAAAAGAAGAAATACAAATGGATAGATAATATTCTTTCGAGTCAATTTCTAAAAAAGAACATTAATCTTATTTAAATTTAAAAGTTGATCATTATAATGAACATCTAATATAAATTTCTCAAATTGGCTATCAAATATCGAAAGTTGAATAAAAAATTATTATGAGGTCAAATTTAATAATTTAGTAGAAGTAAATAAATATTATTATTATATATTATTCAATAAAATTTCAAATTGTAGTAGGAGCGCTTGCCCCATATTCTAAGGAGTGAATCTGTCTCTGTTATTAAAACTAGTTAATAGTTATTTTATTATATAATCACTTTACAATCAGACACCAAAAAAAAACTACACTTTACAAGGATCATTGAAAAAAATAGTAAATATTTTTATAAGATGAAAGGAAACTAGCTAGGTTCATGAATATAGAGAGTAGCTAGCTAGGTTCATGAATGGACGGAAAGGATATAAGAAATTTTGGGGTGATTTCCGATAAACAACGAAGAAATCACACAACAGCAAAGACTTGACTCAGATATTAAGATTACGTCTCTCTCTTTTTTTCTTTTTCCTTTTTCTTTCGGTATTTTGTTATATACTTCTTTAATCTCTCTACAGTCTACACTCCTAAGAATAGGTTTTCATGTGTCCATGGCAACACATGATAAATGAAGACTTCGGGCCAGATCAGATAATTAATCACGCTTGTTAACACTTAACTAATCATTCTTTAACACGTCAAGTTGAAATAGCAATGAGGATATATATATTTAGGTAAAAACTCAGCTGCAGTCGATTTCACGTGAAGTTGATAACTGGGAGTCGTTAAATGATTTAACTGATTTGACTAAATTTTTATCTAGCGGTTCTCACTATCAACTTCACGTGAAGTCGACTGCACCTGAATTTTTATCATGTATTTAATGCAATTTTTAGAATAAGATGGCGCATTCACATCATATTATTATGTTAGGCTATGAAACATGTAGAAGAAGACAAAATGCAACTATATATTGCATAGTAGTACTTTTGGTTGTTGTCTATTAATGGCATCCATGATTTTTTCGCATGGTAAGAGATTAAGACAACACAAGTCTATGATGGCTTTGATCTTTAATCTTTTTTGGTTAGTGAGAAATTTCAAAGAACGTGTGACCCATCCTATCGAGTGTACTTGATATTCAATCATGGGATTTTTGTGGAAGAGATGCATTCATACCCCGACTAAGGGTGTCTTAGATCCATGATGTGACAACCTCGGCTATGCTAACCTCTTCCAATGTAATGGGCCCAAATTATATGTCTTATCCACCTCATAATGTTAAGGACCATGATAACACTTTTGAACCAACAACTATTTTGAATTGAAAGGTAGCCCAACTATAAATGCTATTTTAAATGCCCCAATGCAAATCCTCTTATAAAAATCTCACAATTCATTAGATACTCCTACTATTGTGATGTACAATACAAAAATATTTGCTACTAAAATCTCTATATACTCTATATATTTGTATATAAATAGTTAAATACATGTATTTAATTCATTTACAACGTATATTTTGCATTCTAATATATAATTTATACTAATAACTAATTTCTAATTTTAGTGTATACATAACATAATTGCTGATGATAACAATTCCGTTACATAACCAATAAGGATTTAACTAACTTCTGCTAACTCTTACTTATAACTGTGTTCAATAAAAATATCTTTGTAAATGTGTCTCCTGAATATATCTCTATATATATGTCTTCTAATATAAGTGTCTTTAATATTAATTATTGTTGACAATAAATTGACATAATATATTAGTATTCCATACATTTTCTTACAATAATCATACCTCTTTTTTCCCATGGTACTCTCAATTTGACATCCCAAAAACTAATCAATGACAGATCTAAACTCTATTTAAGTATGACTAATAAATTACTTCATACACAAAATAGAATCCAAATTATGGACACTTGTTTAATCTAACAAATAAGCTAACTACGTGACTAACTCAAAGATAATTAAATCCAGCCTTCTTAATTAATGATAAAATTGAACGCATAGCAAGTGTGAGTGTGTGACGTGCAAGAAATGGATGATTAATTCATGTATTGAGATGCATCATACGGCAAGTTGGAGGTTAGAGAATAGTGAAGGGCAAGAACAGAAAGCTAATTAGTAATTACTATTAATTCATCACAAGGGAACACAAGTGTTGCAAATTATTTATTATTCCCATACAAGTCAAAACATATTTAATTTATCACGACGCGTAATACAATTAATTCTTGCCAGTATTTCCAAGAAAGCCTCCTTTATTCATCACAAGGATTGGATGCTCATTCATTCCTGTTGTCTGCACAGTCATGATTCATTTTATTTTATTTTATTAATTCAACACCAACCATATCTATATATTACAGAAAGAGTTTCAAGTGTACCAAGTGAAACACCGATGATTTTTCTTATATTATATATACCCACACACACTTTACTCTTCCAATTAAAAATAAATAAATGATCATATATATGACTTGTATGAAATATTCAACACATGGGAATGCTTACTTTTCAAATATTTGGAAATAAATTTCATTGCATATGGATATGAGAAATTACCAAGCTACCCTTATAGTCCAACTAGGCAACTAAAACTAACACCACCAACCTACTCAAACCTAATTCCAACCCTTACCCAATACAATATATGATAACTTACAGTAACAGAACAAGTACAAGGGGGTAAAAAAATTAAAAAATTGAAAGTGATTTTATCAAAAATAAAGGTAATAATTTTAAAAAAGAAAAAAAAAAGATTGAAGGGCTATTATGATTCACCGGTAGCTTCTGTAGGCTGGGGTGTACATACAGCTCTCAGCAAACTTAACCAAATCCTTGGGTTGTGGAAGGCGAGTGGCCAACCCTGACAATAATAATAAGAATAATAAATAAATAATATTGTTAGAAATAATCAGAAAAAAAAAAGCATTTAAAAAAATGGGAGTGTAATGGTGAAAGAACTGACCAAGCTCATAAGCCTTAGCAGCAACACTGGCAGCAATGTGTGCTGAAATCTTTCTGATGTTGGTGAATGGAGGGTATATCAGTCCTTTCTCAAAGTTCTCTTCACTCACTTGTGCAGCCAAAGCCTCCGCTGTTTCCACAAAAAGTCATGTTTGGTAACTCAGAAGCGTTAAATGATTTTACATGTTTGACTAAACTGCTTAACATAACACACATTCACTTCTCATCTATTATTGAAATTTATGTTCTAAGGCTGGTTCTGGTGCACTTACATGCGGCGAGAAGGAGGTCGTCGTGGACCCGAATGGTACCGGACATTATTAAACCAAGACCGAATCCGGGGAATATGTATGCATTATTGGCCTGTCATAAAAGAAAACATTCAAATTAGGCACTGTTCTATGCAACATTTCTTTTTCTTACGTATGAATTCTGAAGGACTATAAACCTGGCCAGGCACAAAAGCTTTTCCTTCATACTCAACCGGAGGGAATGGGCTTCCGCTAGCGAAAATGGCGCGGCCCTGATGATACCAAACATGTACAAGGTAAGAACATCGAAATTAAACTTGAAACCCGAACTTAATTATAGAAATACTACTAGGGGTATCTTATTACCTGGCTCCACTTGTAAGCCTCTTCAGCAGTACATTCTGATTGTGAAGTTGGGTTGGAAAGTGAAAGAATGATAGGTTTCTGCATGCATTATCATGTAATAGACTTGTTAGCTTAAATGGACATGAACTATGTCATGTAAAAGTAGTTGGAAAAACAGATTGAAATAGTAGTAGTACCTCATTGATTGAAGCCATTGCCTCAATAACTTCTTTAGTGAAAGTTCTTCCTTGTCCAGAGGTTCCAATCAACACTGTTGGTTTGATTTTCTGAGAGGGTAACATAGACATAGATAATGTAAGAATATTGAAACTTTTGCTGTGTGCGCACGTGCGCACGTGTGTAATGGACAGAAAGATCAATCATACATTAACAGCATCTACGAGTCGATGAACGGGTTCGTGATCATGGGCCCATGGCTTCTTAAAATGTTGAAGCGATTCTTTTCGGGAACTGACAATCAATCCCTGCAGAAGTAACGGGATCAAGAATGTTACTAACAGAAAATCAGAATCTACTTTGCATAAGTGGAGAAGCTTGGATGAATTCAACACTAACCTTTGAGTCCACCAACCAAATGTTCTTGCGCACTTCATCTAGTGGGGCATTAGTCTGCATCAAAAAGGGTAGTTTCTTAATAAATCTGAAGTACTCATCAAATGAATATCATAACATTAATGAAAGTGTTTCAATGTTTCAAACATCATCTCAGTAACAGAAAGGAACCTGTTTTGATGTTTCAAGTGCAATAAGTTCTGCAATTCCAGTGCCAGCCTACAATCACCAATATAATTAAAAGTTTAAGACCATTAGAACTTCATCCTCATCTTAGAACCAATGAAGGAAGCATGAGCACAGTCACGGAACTGCATGGACCTACCTCTCCAGCACCAAGGAACAAGAATCTGTGGTCAGCCAAGTTGCCCCCAACCAATTTCAGAGCTGCAACTAGTCCAGCAAGGACGACTGATGCTGTACCCTGGAACATTGTCGAAACAGTTTCAGAGCTGGATATATTATAGTTACCAAAGTATAGGAATTAAGTATTGATGACTGGTATTCCGTACTTGAATATCATCATTGAAAACAAGATGGGTTGATCTATATTTTTCAAGTAGATCAAATGCGTTGTGGTTCGCAAAGTCTTCAAACTATAAAAGATTCATAAAAAAAAAGGACAAGTTAGTAAGCACTTCACATCAAATAAAAAAAGATGGCTTGTCATATTGCCTAATACCTGAATGAGGACTTTCTCCCCGTAATTTTGCTTGACAGCACTCATAAATTCATGCATAAGTTCAGCATATTCCTGGATTCAGAAAAATTAAACCGAAGTTAACATTATGACATATTAGATAAGTGATAGCTGAATTTAAAAATGATTAACTCTATGATGAGTCAGAAAAGAAAACTAGTCACGAACCTGCCCAGTCGCCCGTCTTTGCTTGAGCCCTATATATAACTCATCATTCAACAAGTTCTCGTTGTTTGTTCCCACATCAATGGTGATAGGCAAACACTGAAAATTTTTATCAGATTATATTATATTTATAGGCATGACAAGAAATGGAAGGCATAATCACTGTGAGTTTATGATAGTGATAATTTATAGGATATACTTACGGCAGACGGACGAACTCCTCCGAGTGCTGTATATAAAGAAAGTTTTCCAACTGGTATTCCCATTCCCTGAAGAAACAACATGTTACCAAAGATTAGATTGCAACATTAGACCTGATTCATAAAACAATATGATTCATAAATTTCAACAAGTACAGAAGAAATTACCTGACAACCAAGATCCCCAAGACCCAAGATCCGTTCTCCATCAGTTACAACAATGACTTGAATGTTCTTCTCAGGCCAATTCCTTAGTACTTCAAGAATCCTCCCCCTTTAAGTTCAAAGCCAAACAATATACAACGTAATCAACACAAATAACACAGGAAATATTCATCAACAATAATTCCAAGTCAAAGTCAAGCTTACTTCTCTTTCAAGCTGATATAAAGACCCTGAGGACGCATAAAGATGCTTCCGTATTTCTGGCAAGCTTCACCAACAGTTGGAGTATAGACAACTGGGAGTAACTCTTCGACGTGCTCAATAAGAAGCTTATAAAACAACCGTTCATTCCTCTCCTGCAATAAGGAATATATTGAAGTGAAAGCATTAGAAGCCGAATCCAAGCTAACAAAACAAACTGTCTGAAGAAACTTGCCCCAAGATATAATTTCACATTAAAGATGAATTTCATAGTTCTGTATAAAAATAATGGGGCAAAAAAGGCCAAGATCACAAGTATTTTGGCCACACCTGAAGATCCATCATTGCCATGTACTTCTGCAATGGAACTTGATACTGACGAACGTGCTGGATCATTTTCTTCACCTGCACAATTAAGTGGCAATAAACTTTTAAGCATTTAACTAATGTTCATATACACAATCCAATAGTTTGGTAAGTATGAAAAGAAAAAAAAGTAGTATTAATGTCTTCTAATCAGATATTCGACCTGAGTTTCCTGCGGAATAACTGTCGGGGGAAGAAGACCTCGCAAGTAGTGAGCATCCCTCTCCTTCTCAGTGAAGGCCAACCCTTTATTGAAGTGGGGATCTCGCAACAATGTATAACCGCTAAAAAGCAAAAGACATAAAATGTAAGAACTTTTATCATGCCACAAAACTTAGCCCATTAAATATATATAATCTTCTCTGTTTGGAACATAGATTTGTGCCATCAAGGCCATTATCAACCAACACCACAATGAGAAAAAACACTGTTAAGAAATGGAGGTTAAGCCCATGTATGATCAATGATCACATATAACAGACTCGCCCCAAAAGAAACACAAAACTATACAACTGGAGTAAAATGTTGAAAGATGGATATACAGGATAGCTTAGTATAACTTGTTTATTTAATTTATTTAAAATTCAACAAGAAACAAACATAAGGAGCATATGTCACACAAATCAACATGCTCTACACGCATATGCGTTTGCTTCATCTTTTTTGCCGCTCAAAAGATCACTTTATTGTTTATTATTATTATAAACTATGAAGATGACTGTTCATTTTCATATTAAAAAATATCACCTTTTAACATCTTTGGCTCTCTTAATAAAAATCAACTAACACACCGTATTCTTTGACCACACAAGTTGAGAATTGTTTTAAAAGCCGTACGAGATTTTCCCAATTGAACTGGTTGGATCATGAACAGTACATGTTCCAAATTCAACCACAAATTTAACAGGCTGAAGCTGAAACCATCAACCTCGGCTGCCAGCTTTTGAAACACTTGGAAAATAAGATAAATCAGCAACATGAACAAGGAGGGGAGGAAAAAAAAAAGATTATTTATCCTTCCTTCATAACATCAGAACTTGTTGAAACAAAATTCAGTACGGCACACCACAATTCAGATAACAGCAAATAAAAATCATCCAACTTGAATCTAAACCGAAACAAGTTGAAAGTTTTAAGGCACATGCATTTGTGAAAACCCAAAAGGGTCATAAGTTAAGAGATGAGTAATGTGATTGAATCTCACCTAGCAACAGAGACATTCCAGGGGGTAACAAACTGATCCTCCGTGGCCTTATCCTCGCCGTAGACATCCTGAGGGCCACCGGAAGAGACTGTTTCCTCTTCAGCAGGCGGCGATGTTGGTTCATTTCTTATCTGCTCTTTCTTCGCGGGAGAATCTAACACAACGCTTCCGTTCCTGTCATTGCTTGGAGCCAAACACACCACCCTGAAAGGACTCGAATGACCCTTCCTCGCACCACCACAGAAGCTGCGAGACCCAGCTACAGCTGAGTTGCTCTGCACAAAACAAAACAAGATGAAATCTCGATACCCAGATGAACAAACCAGCTGATCTCATCAGAACTTAAATCAAAAATCAAACTTTTCGATAAACCCAGAAATATACTTAATTTTATACCAACTCTAGATTCTTGTCATAACAAGGAATATAAAGCCATTATGATTTAGAAAGGTAAAAAAAAAACTAAGAAGGAAAAACAAAGTGATGCAAATCTAGTAGTGCTGATGTGGAGAAATGGGTATACAATACCAGGAAGGAGCATGAGCTGGAGGAGATCATGGTGGCGAAAGAAATGGAGGAAGGAGAGAGAGAGAGAGAGAGAGAGAGAGAGAGAGTTGTAGCGGTGCGGTGCTGGTTGGTGAGGTGAGTGTATAAGCGAAGAGAAGAGAAAGAGAGACAAATGTATATAAGAGAGAGAGAGAGTCTTAAGGGAAGGTTCCCTTGCTTTTCTCGCCCCCTTTTTCTTCTTCTTCACTTAGCTTCGCTTCTGTTTTCACTTTTCAGTGTGTCCGTCCTTCCTTTCTCTCTCTCTCTCTCTGAATGAATGAATGAATGAGAGAGAAGAAGAGAAGAGAATGGAAGTGATGTACAACTCTCCTCTCTCTCTCTCTCTCAAATAAAAAGGGCAGCTTGGAGGTCCAATTGCACGAGCACGACCAACTCGTTTTCATTTCATTACCGAACTACCCTCCACTTGTTCAAATACTACAACTAATTTTTCAATTATTACCTAAATTTAATTTAATAACTAATTCAAACACACTTCTAATTTATTAGAGTATGAAAATTTCAATACTAAATTAAAGAGGAAAAAAAAATAAATTTGGCTCTTCCTAATAGCTCAACATCTGAAGTGGAGCATAGTTATTAGGTTATATTATGAATATATTTTTTATCAATTAAATGAGAAGAACACGGAAGAATTAGTTGTTAGGTTATATTATGAATATATTTTTTTAATTAAAAAATAGATTAAATTAATAGATTTTTGTAAAGATATTTGTTCAACATTTAATTAGACATGCTAGATGTTATGTACTCATATATGCTATTAGTTAATATTTTATATTACCAATCGTTGATAGAAACTATTAATTGAATGACAAAAGAATAAAAATGATTAATTTATAATTTTTAAAAGATTAATTTAATTGAGAAAATTTAAAAAAAATAAAATTAGAGAACGATCTATATTTTTAAAAATTAATTTAACCATTAATCTATATACATTTTATATTTAATGTATTTTATGAGTTTAGTGACATATATTAAGTTTACAAATAAAAAAATAAATTATAAATACAAAAGTTTGAATTCTTAATATATTTATTTTGTATTTATTAAAAAATATTTAAATTAATAATTTTATTATATATTTTTAAGCCACATTAATTAAATTCATATTTTATATGGATGAGTTATTTAATGGTATATGAAAAATTTAAAAAGTATGTTATATAATAAATATTTTTGCATTTAATATAAAATAAATCAATTAATCAATTATATAGAGTTGTTAATTTAATATTGCTTAAAAGGTATTGATTATACGAAATTTCTTGATGTTTTCATAAAAGGATAAAAAAGATATGAAACATTTGTTCCCATGCATGGGGATGTAATGGGTTGTGATCACAGGTGGGAATGAGTAGCGGCAAGTGTATCATGCAGTGGCAGTATCCAAGGTTAAAGCCTCTTACTAGATTGACATCTGCCCAATCAAACAAAAACTAAGGAACCACCATTATTACTATGAATCATGTCGGAAAACAATATATATGGGTAAAAACCGTAAATAAGTCAAGAAATTACATAAATTCGCCAAATTGAAAATTGCTTTACGAATGAGTCAAAGTATATTACTATATAATTTGAACCAGGTTGGTTCGAACTACAAAAATACATAATTTGAACAAAGTAGTTCGAATATTGATGGAATAAGTGATGCATGTAATTCGAACCTAGTTGGTTCGAACTAGGATTCAGCAAGTAATTCGAACCAAATTGGTTCGAATTAGTCAAATTTTACCTCGAATAGTAATTCGAATTATGCTATTAAAAAATTAATAATTTATTAAAAATTTTTATTAAAAATTAATAATTTAAAAATTAAAAAATATATATTTTATTCCATACAAAATAATTAAAATGAGTACTATAAAAGTTTGTAATATTCTATTAATTTAGATTAATACATGATAAAAATATGTTTTCTTTAATTTCTAAATTATTAGTGACTATGTGGAGTATTTCTTTAATGTCCTAAGTCATTAGGACATTACAAATTTTATAGTACTTCTAACATTTTTTAAGCTATTTTTTAAATTATTTTGCATAGAATAAAATATTTATTTGTGGTATAATTTAAATAAATTTATTAAAAAATATTCATGATAATTTTTTAATAAAATTATTTAAATTATATGGTGAGATATTATATGATTCGAATTACGCATGGGGAAGTTCGAATCACTCTGATTCAAATTATATGGTGAGCAATTCGAATTCTATACAATACTCTTTTGTCCATTCTTGATAGCTCATGAATATTTTTTAATAAATTTATTAAAATTATACTACAAAAAATATTTTATTCTATACAAAATAATTTAAAAAATAGCTTAAAAGATGTTAGAAGTACTGGAAGTTTGAATCACTCTGATTCAAATTATATTGTGAGCAATTCGAATTCTATACAATGCTCTTCTGCTCATTTTTTATAGCTAATGAATATTTTTTAATAAATTTATTTAAATTATACCACAAAAAATATTTTATTCTATGTAAAATAATTTAAAAAATGGCTTAAAAAATTTTAGAAGTACTATAAAAATATATAATGTCCTAATGACTTAGGACATTAAAGAAATACTCTACACAGTCACTAATAATTTAGAAATTAAAGAAAAAATATTTTTATCTTGTATTTACCTAAATCACTAGAATATTACAAACATTTATAGTACTCATAACATCTTTTAAGCCATTTTTTAAAATTATTTTGTACAGAATAAAATATATTTTTTAGTTATTTTGTATGGAATAAAATATTTTCTTTCATTTCTAAATTATTATTGACTTTGTAGAATATTTTATTTAAAATTTGAGTACATTCATGTATTTACCTAAGTTATTAGAACATTACAAATTTTTATAGTACTCCTAACATTTTTTAAGCCATTTTTTTAAAATTATTTTGCATAGGATAAAATATTATTTGTAGTATAATTTAAAAAAATATTAAAAAATATTCATGAGCAATTAAAAATGGACGAAAAAGTATTGTATGGAATTCGAATTGATAGCTCATTAATATTTTAAAAAAGTCTCGTAATTAAATATTTTGTTAGCTTTTTTTTTAATTCATGGAATAAAATATATATTTTTTAATTTTTAAATTATTAATTTTTTAAATAAATTTTTTAACAGCATAATTCGAATTACTTGAAAACACGTGCGTGGGTGTAGTTTGAATCACCTTGATTCGAATTAATGTGTGTAATTCGAATCAGGTTGATTCGAATTAGTGTGTGCGTGTGTTTGTGTATAATTCGAACTCAGCTGATTCGAATTATGTAGAAATGGAGTT
>NC_029778.3:51817419-51858895 GCF_000817695.3 Arachis duranensis
AAATAGACAAAAAAGTATTGTATAGAATTCGAATTGATAGTTCATTAATATTTTAAAAAAGTCTCGTAATTAAATATTTTGTTAGCTTTTTTTTAACGTATGAAATAAAATATATATTTTTTAATTTTAAATTATTATTTTTTTTAATAAATTTTTTAATAAATTATTAATTTTTTAACAGCATAATTCGAATTACTATTCGAGGCAAACTTTGACTAACTCGAACCAAATAGGTTCGAATTACTTGCTGAAGCGTCCAAACGTGTAATTCGAACTCAGCTAGTTCGAATTACTCTCAATCCTAGTTCGAACCAACTAGGTTCGAATTACATGCATCACTTGTTCCATCAATATTCGAGCTACCTTGGTTCGAATTATGTGTTTTTGTAATTCGAACCAACCTGGTTCGAATTATATATAATGTGCTTTGGCTCATTCGTGAAGCAATTTTCAGTTTAGCAGATTGCGTAATTTCTCAGCTCCCTTGACTTATTTACGTTTTTTACCCATATATATGTTCCTAATGCAAATTGGTTTAGCAACCATCCTCAGATTAATTATTATTATTAGGTTTAATTATTTAGTTCTTACAATTTTATCAAAATTTTAATTAAATATATATTTTAATTAAATTTTATATTATTTTTAATTTTATTATTAAATATTTTTTAATATACAAAATTTTAAACCTAATTAAAAATTTTAATTAAACTATAAATACTAATAGAATAATTAATTATTATTATTCTGAATTTTACTGTAAGAGTGAGGTCCTTTTCACAAAACTTCACATAAGATTCAATCAATGAGCAAAGCTTTCGTATCAATCGGTCAGGGTTTTGGGTTTAGATTGCAAACAAAATACAATGTTCTGTGTTTTGGTTTCCCTGCCATCTTAATCTTGTCGTGTATTATGCTTATTCCATCAATGTAAAGTTACTTATAATAATAATAATAATAGTGATTACCGGAACATAAAAGTTACAAACAAACAACATTCCCTAGCGGACCTGTCAATAATTTAATCTTTAATAATGGACAATATGCGTGCTAATGTGAAAATTACTTTTAATATTATTAAAGCTATTCCTAAAATGAGCAAAAAAATTGTTATTTACTATATGGGGAATGCATATATGCACTTCTAAATTTTTGAGAATAGAATATGTAATGGAATATTATTGCTAACAAGTGGGTTTAAACATTAAACATTTCAAAATACTAAGATTTGTCTAAGCATAATTTAACCCGAAAGGAAAGGTTAGAGGAAAGAATCATCCTGGAATTAAAATCCAAGACTGAGAAATAGAGGAGAGAATAATGTTGTGGCATAAAATTGGGTAGGTGAGAGATGAGCATGACCAAATATAATTGTAGGTGATAACAATGGTGGTTGAAAGTGGTTCACCTTGTTTTATGAGTATAATCCTAAAACATTGTATGTCGTAACTCATATATATGTCACACTGTCTTTTATTCGTAAATGTCATCCTTTCCTTCGATGAGTTAATTAGCCTCATTATTTTAGCACCATGTTTCTCTAATGAAAGTGCAATTTTCAGCTTGCGGTAATAACATTTATCACATGCAAATTTCCCACAAATTAAAATTGATATTAACAACCATTATTTAGAAAAAATCAAACACCTTTAATATTTTTATAGGATTAACTTTTAACGTTTTAAGTACAGAGATTTACGTGGTCATTAAGAATACAACTATTAGAGATATTTTAATTCAATTCATAGCAATTTGACAAGTAATTCTAAAATTAGCGTTAAACAGAGGAGTTTGGCCACTTTTGTAGGCCATTCAATCGAGGCTACCATATTTTATTGCTACTAATGACTCACTTTTGAATTCATGTTCCAACTTCCAACCAAAACCTCATGCTATTTATTCATTATTCAGAACCAGATATATGGCTGAAAGCGACCTAATCAACACATGCATCATGCATGTATGTTATGTATTTAACATGGCTAATCACATCCACAATTAGGGGTGTTCGCGATACGGTTTGGTTCGATTTTAAAAGAAAAAGTCATCCGATTCGAATGCTTAATTTATGTGCGGTGCGGTTTGAATTGGATAAATTTTTTTTTTGAAATCCGATCCGATCCGATCCGATCCGATTACAAGCGATTTGGATCGGTGATTTGCGGTTTTTTAAATAAAAAAATTAAATACATATAACAAGTTTCAACATCAAATTTTAAATAATCAACAATGATATAACAAGTCTTAACAATATTTTAAAAAGCCAACGATAATATAACAATAAAAATAAATTTATAAGTTAGTTAAAATAAATAAATAATATTTTGAACATAAAATATTTATTAAATAATAATAATACATGAATAATAAAAAAATATATAACAAATTGAACATGTTATAAGTTGTAAATATAATAATAAAATAATAATATTATGTGTGGTGTGGTTTGAATTAGATTGGATCGGTTATAAAAAATAGATGCAAAATCCAATTTAACCCAACGATTTACAAAAAATAGAATCCAATCAAATCAAAATTAATGCAATTTTAATTCATTTTCAATTTAAATCGGATTGAATGAGTGGTTTAATTTAGATTGGTTTAAATTTAAACACTCCTATCCACAATGCTATTAATACCCACCCTTCTTTGCTTTAATAATGATTGCATTATTATTGGAATCATGTATTTATAGTGTAAAATAATAATTTTATTCTATTTATTTTTTAAATAATTATTATTTATGTTATTAATATAAAAAAATAATTATTTTTATAAATATAATATTAGATATATAATTAGATATACGTATAAAATTATTTTATATTAATAATGCACTGAAATTTATTATTATTATTATTATTATTATTATTATTATTATTATTTGCAATGATAGATTGGTACTAGTGTCCAAGGGTTTTATTGTCAATCCATTAGAAGATGTATCTGGTGGAGGTTTCTCTCTTTTTAAAGGGGGCACACTAACATAACTACTAATGAACATGACTTAATTAATTTCATAAGAATAAGAAAAATCTGAATAATGGCATGATTATTTTTCAATACAATTGTTTATTTCTTTCCTCCCCTCCTTTACTAATGAATGAAGGCAGTACATGAATGTTTATATATAAAAATTAAATTAACATATTCATTCAACATCTGATGAATGTCTTCTATTGAATCCTTATAAAGAAATTTGAATAAAAGTTATTAAAAGAAAACAGTGAGAGTATTGAATCATTAACACAAACCTTTTAACTAACAAATAGTACAAATTAGTACAAATTAATGACAATATTCTACTTTACTAAAAATTGTGTCTCAGCTAAATCAGGATAAATTATAGGGCTAATTTTATTTAAAATGGCTCGTTGTTGAGTGTTTTTTTTTTAATATGAAGATAAAAAATTTAATAATGAAATTTTATGATGAGATTTTATAAGTATACAAATTTGGTTTTTAGATTTGTAATTTTAAAATAATAAAAAAAAATTTAAATACAAATTCTAATTTTTAGATTTGTGATTTTAAAAATAAAAAAATTATAAATGCAAATACTAATCTTCATATTTTTTATGTTCAAATTTGACCTTTAAAATTTTTTTATTTCTCTTTTAAAATTTTGTAATATATCCGTCATTTTTACGATATAACAAAATACACCTTCTTCTTTAATATTAAAAATAAAAAGTGAAATTATATTTGTACAATCTTTTTTTTTTGTTTTTTATTAATATTTTTAATTTCAAATATAATGTATACAAAGTTATGTTAATTAAAAGGTGCATCCGGTGGAGGTTTTGACTGATTTCTTGAAATTTGAAAGTAAAGAAGTAAAAATTCCCATCACGTGTTGTCTAAAACAAAATGATATTTCTTAATTGAAAAGCGAAGCAAGCAATTGCAAAAGTCCATGAATAAAATGCTGGGCTTAATTGCAAAGAAAAATAAGATGTTTTAAAGTAAGAACTTGATAAAATGAAAAGCAATATATTAATTTAAAAGCAACCACACCCTTACTTTTCTACTTTAATAATTTAAAGAACTTGATCTATTTTAAAATTGTAAAATAATTTAATATTAGAATTTATCTAATATATGTATTTATAATATATATATTAATATTAATAGAAAAAGATTTGTGGGCAGTGAGAAACCACGTTCAAGTGGCTGCGTCCTAAAAAGCAACGTCAGAAAAAGTGGGTCATCAATGTTCACTGATTCACTCATCATTCCTGAGCCATGCCAATTGCCAATTCAAATGCACACCACACGCTTTTCTTTCTTCATTCAATTATCAATTCACATTCTTCATTTTAGTGCTCCTCACTCCTTTCATCTTCAACTAATTCATAACTCTCTATTAGTCAATGCTAGATATAGACTTAACAATTCTCTTATCATATTTAACTCAATTTCTAAAACATATTCAATAAATATATATGAGTGAAACATTTTAGATATTAGATATATTAGTTTCGAATCAATTTGAGTTGGTTAAGTAATCAATTTATTTGTCTATTTAAACAAGTGTTGGAATTCTAAATTCTGCTCTTATACATACAGTAATCTATTGATTGGCGGCAGACCCTTAAATGAAATTCAGAACAGACTGTCAGATTAAGAGATACCGTAGACAAAAAAATATATCAATTAGGAGGTGTCAATTATCATTTCTCTTCTTTTGGGCCTGATTGGGCTTAATTTGGTAGTCAGTTAGGCCCAATTTCAGCAAGCCAGATGAACTAGCGTAACCCAATAATTAATTGGTGCATTAGGGGTAGCTGTAGGTATTAGAGAGTATGTGAGATTCGTTTCTTCTTCACTCCCCGCTCTGTTCTATGATTTTTTTTTGGTGTGGGTTGATTTTCGGTAATATTAAAGAGACAAAAAGAATAGTGAGAATTTACTTTATTTATGATTTATTAATTGCTACAGTAATTAATAAATGTTAAATAAAACAAATTTTTGCTGATTTTAACTAAATCTTTTTTGTATTTTTGGTTGATTTTTTCCAACTTTAGCAAGCCACAAAAAAAAAAAAAAACTTGAATTAGAAAATTTAATCTCCTATCATACAAACACACAAGGCTTTGGTCTAGTGGTTATTTTCTGTCTTATAATGAATGTATTCGAGGACTAAACAGTGGATAGAATTCTAAGTATTATGTGTGTAAATGTAGTGAGGTTGTGGACTAGAGTTGAAAAATATACAAGACATTTTTTATAAGTAATAATAGTTTGTCAAATATTATGAATAAATTAATTATAAAGTTGACCAAAAAGAAGAGAAAAAAATAGTTTGACGAAACTAAATTTGCTTACAACTGCAAAATAAAAAGCGAGTAATTTATTGTTTGAAGTGGTAGCAAACAAACAAACATTATTACAAGAATTACAACATGATTTACACTGTATCTCTATTACTAATGATCCTCCAAAACCTGGCATTTCTATCTGTTTTGGAAGTTCAATGTTTTGATGCAGAAGGCAAATATAAAGGCAAAGAAGAGAGTGAAGGCAACTAAAACTCCAGCAACTGGCCCCAAAAAATCTGACTTGAATCCATATTCGTCTTCAATGTACTGTTTAATAGTAACATTAGTCCCCGTTCCAACAATATTGATAACTTTTGTTACATCTCTATATTGTGACACAATTAATCCATACACTGTCCATGCCACTGGGCAAATCCAATAGTACCATACCCACCATTTTGGAATTTTCTGAAATATATACACATCAAGTAGTTATTTTTGCTGATATACTAACAGTGTATTAAATGTAACCAAATTTGAAAAGGGTACTCACTGGTCTAGGAATGAAGAAACCAGAGAAGAGATTGAAGATGCCATAGAACGCGGCGGCGAAGATTGATGCAACTTGTTGGTTTGGTGTGATGGAGACAGTCATCATGCCATAATATGTGAAGTACAAAAAGGAGAAGAAGCTGATGAAGAAGAACCAAAAGAACTTCTCTACTTTCCATTCAAAGCTCACCATAGCATACACTAGCACTACATAGTATGAAGTTTGAACAAACACATATGGTATTTCACAAAGCATCTGAAACAAGAAATAGCAACATAAGCATAATAATCTCTACTAGATTATTAAGAATGTACATTGAAAAATTTATGTATAATTCATTAGTCTAACCTGTGCAATGGCATAAGGCAAAGCTGAGTACATTCCAGCAGCTCTTTCTCTATAAAACACTGTTCTTTCGACAGCTACTACAGGCTGAACAGTTTGACAGTTGTTGATACCAACAAACATAACAGCACCAAACATTGCTCCAAGAATCTTGCTCAAGTCACCAGATGAATTTCTGTGAAAACATGCCAATAGAAAAAGAAAATTATTTGAAACAGAAGCTAAGAAAAAATTGGATTTCACTCCAGAAGTGAAAAAAGCTCCAACCTTTTTGTGCCAACTCTCCAAAATATTGTCCCCACCATGAGAGCTGTGACCAATGTGAAGAAGAATCTGACAAGGTTATAATCTGGACTCCTCCAGTAAGTGATCCACTGCTTCCATACACAAGATGTGAATTGCCCCCATATTGATTGAGAATACTGAGTTGGGAAGTATAGATCATTTGCTCCGGGAGGAGGTGTGCTTAACTCATTTACAAGAGCTTTGTTTCGCCTACTCGATCATAAGAACACACATAACTTAATTAATCCCCTTAACAACAACATTGTTACATTGGTAATTTAGATTACTTGTATTGCAAACTTACTGATACAAGGAAGATGATTTGTAGTAATCAGCAAAGTCCATTCCAAGGCGAACTTCGGCTGCTATGGAGCTTACTTCCAACATCCATGTTGCAGGGTTGTACATTTCCTTAATCTTTGGTACCCCTTCAATTGCCTTTGATCAATGTATAAACAAGAATCAGATATTGAAACCTCTTTTTAATAAGCAAGAATTAATGCAATAAAAAAACATATATCTAATTTGTTGTAATACCTCAAAATATTCAATAATCTTGTGGGAATTTCTTCCTAATGGTCCTGCATAGATCACTTGTCCTCCTCTTTTCATCAATAGCAACTGACGGAATAGGAAGTATATAGATGTCAAAAATATTGTAACATAGATAGATAAGGAGAAACATGAGAGATTAAAAATTTGAAGTTGATTAGTACCTCATCAAAGGCTTCAAAGATATCAATGCTAGGCTGGTGAATTGTGCACACAACTGTTCTTCCTGTGTCAACTGTGTTTCTCACGGTTCGCATAACAATGGCGGCCGCTCTTGCGTCGAGACCTGATGTAGGCTCATCCATGAAAATGATTGAAGGATTAGCAACAAGTTCAACTGCTATTGTTAGCCTCTTTCTCTGTTCAGTTGACAACCCTGTAACTCCTGGAAGCCCAACTATTGCATCCTTGAGACTATTCAGCTCCACCAAGTCCATTACTTCCTCCACAAATTTCTACAAAGATAAAATCCATTTAAAGAAAGATCTTTCACTAATATTAAGGAAATAACAAAAGTGATATAGTGCTTAGTGTTTACCATCTTTTCGTCATGACTGACTTCTTTAGGTAACCGAAGGAAGGCTGAGTAAATCAAAGATTCATGGATAGTAACTTGAGGTGAATGGATATCAGTTTGTTCACAGTAGCCAGAAATTCTAGCAAAGGTTTCTTGATTCTTAGGGAATCCGGAGATTCGAATATCTCCTTCAACATATCCACCAGTCTTTCTTCCGGCTAAGACATCCATCAAAGTTGTTTTTCCAGCTCCACTAACTCCCATCAGAGCAGTTAGAACACCTGGCCTAAAGGCACCAGTTACCTCCCTAAGCAGTTGCAGCCGATCTTCGGTTGCTCCTTGGTCTCTCATTTCCTGTCAGAGTTAAATTGCCATTGTAAGTGCCTACATTACTGGACACTAAAGCTATATCAGAAACCAGAATATGTTACAGGGTTCTTACTAGTGGCATGTCTACAAAGTAGTTCACACTATCAAAAGACATAGCAAGTGGTTGAAAAGGTAGAACCATTCCTCTCTTTGGGGCAACTCCAGTGGCTGACTCAATGTTTCCAGAAGCACTAGCATCGCTTTGGCTGCTCATCATTCGCTGCATTGCCACTTCTCCTAAAATGATTCATGCCAAACAAGACAAGCATGGTTATTTAGCATATTACTCCATTTTACATAAAAAAAAAAGTGCAGTTAAAGCTTTCTAATTTGGTATTTACTTCTAGGATCAGGCCTCGTGGCGAGTCTTGGTTCTTCTCTAGAGTCTCCCCCAACCTCCATTTCACTTTCATCTTCTATGATTCCTTGTTTCTTTCCAATGGCTAACAAAAGATTTGAAAAATGGATAGTTAGTTAGTGAGTGAGTGATAGAAGTAATCAAATAGAAATTAAGATTGATTAGAGTGTGAGGTCTTACGATCAAGGTAAATTAGTGAAAGGGTGAAGAGAAAATTGAACAAAACTGTGAAACCAAGAAGAGCTCCTAAACCAATCCAATACCAATATGCGTGTTTAGGAGCATCAAAGGTGTTTAATACGGCTTCACCAATTGTGGGAGAACCATCTGGAGTCTGCAGGCAATTAAGTTTTAGTCACAATAGTTCTTGCATTATTTCTAATGAAAAATGTTCATATTAGTGATAGTGTGTTTACACTACTTACTGGATGATTCCACCTTGGAGCAAGCATTTCATTTGCAGAATATGCATTGAAAGCATATGCCAGAGGTGAAATCCAGTATCCCCATACCCACCAATTGGGAATGTCACCTGTTAAAATCAAGAGTTATTTAATTTGGGAAGCATAATCCTTTCAACTTAACTAGTTAGTTGAACTAGTTTAGATTAGTTACTCACGTTTGGGAAGGATAAAACCACCAAGTAAAAATAGAATAAGCAACATCATAGGTCCACCAGTAAAAGCAATAATCATTGTTCTACACACTCCTGAGATGAGCCTGAACAACCCAGCTGCCATTTGTTGAACAACAAAGGTCAATAGCAAGTGCTTGAAGAACCTGAAAAAGCATACTTAGCAGTTAGCATCAAATATTATATATATCAATCAGTTATATAAAACATAACATTACTTCATTTTTAGGTAAATGAATAATACCTGCTAGCTTCAGGTGCAAATCCTATGGTGTAGTATGTAATACCAACCCAAACAACAGTCTCAACAATAGAAATGGGGAGTCTTAGGAGGAAATTAGGGAGTGTATAAGCCCAAGTAGGATGAAAAAGGTGGTCTCTGTGCTTGTAGAAGGTTGGTAGCCTTGCAATGGTGAGTGACAGCTCAGCAAATCCATTGAACATGTTCATGATCAATGTGAACAAGATTCCACCAATGTAAAGAGTTCCATCAGTTACATTCCTCTGGTGCATATGTGTTCTTAAGAAGACAGTTGCAGATATGATTGAAAGAATGACTATTTGACCGGTTTTGAAGATATAGACAAAAGCATTCCTCTTGATCAATAGCCACTCCTTGTCCCAACATGCCTTGAGAAGCTTCATTCTTGGAACTGTGTACTTCTTGAAAACAAGAGCTGCTCTATGCCCTGCTGACTTGTCGAATGGAACAGCTAGTTCTCGCTCGAGTTGCATTCCGACATGGAATTGCTTGAACTTGTTTGCAAACTCAGTCACTGTTACATATCTATATGGTCTGTGTTTGTCTGCCCAATATTGTTCTTGATCCTTCTTTGAGGTAACCTGTACAAATTATACTACAATTAACCACACTATGATCCAATCTTTCTTAAAAGCATTATCCAAATGTTACCAATATATATACCTCTTGTAAGAAATCAGCAGTTCCTTTTCTCTCAGGGCATCTAAACCCACATGACTCAAAGAATTCAACAATATGCTCACGTGGACCTTGATAAACAACTTGACCCTCTGCAATTAAGAAGATATCATCAAAGAGTTCGAATGTCTCTGGAGCAGGTTGAAGGAGGGACATGAGGATGGTTGCTTCAGTGATATGCACAACTTGCTGCAAGCATTTCACTATCTGATATGTTGTAGAACTATCAAGACCAGTTGATATTTCATCCATGAAAAGTGTTTTCGTTGGCCCAACAATCATTTCTCCTGTTCCATATACACATATATACACATGTTAACTTGATTGCAAAGTTTTCAAAGGATATATAGCATAGATTCTTGATCTTATTACCTGTTGTTACACGCTTCCTTTGTCCACCAGATATACCTCTGCGCATATCGTCACCAACAACGGTATCTTTGCAAATATCAAGCCCCAGTATCTATATATAATAACATGATCAAGTTGTTAAGCACCACAATTATCAAAGTGAAATTTAACCATCTTTCTTTAACAAAAAAAATCACTTACTTTGAGAGTGTAGTCGGTAATTAGATTACTTTTCATTCCTTCCATTGCTGTAGCCTACAAAAACAAGCAAGAATAGTTAATATATGTGTTGAGTACATAACATGATTGATATATAAATTATAGTACCTTCATGAAAAGATCAAGTTCTGCCTCTGGAAATATGCCAGCATCCTTTTCCCTTCTAGCAAGCTCGGCTAATAAGTCTGTAATAACATTGTTAGAGAAAGAAAGCCAAAAGTATGAGCACATTGATCCTGATCTATACAAACATTAAACCAAGTTGATTCGAGTTACCATATCGAGTTCCAACCCCCTGGCATCTAGCCGAGAAATCGAAAGTTTCTTTGACAGTCATTTCACCCAAATGTACATCATTTTGGCTGATGTATGCTGAAGTCTTTCTTGGTACAAACTCTTTAGTCTTGTATCCATTGTAAGTAACTTCTCCTTCCACCTATTTCATTCACATCAAGCCAAATAGTTAATTGATGATCAGCATAATATATAGTAGCATCATGAGTCATGGCATGATATGATAGGAGTGAAAAATATACCTTCAACTCAGGGTCCAATTTTGCAGCCAATGCAAGTAAAAGAGTGGTTTTCCCTGAAGAAGGTGGACCAAGCAAAAGGGCCATCCTGCACAAACCCATCATAATGGTTAAGTATATATATAAGAAACAAAACTTGAGAAGCTTAGCATACTAGTTAAATTAATACCTGGAAGGTTTAACAATGCCATTGACATTTTTAAGAATAGTGAGCCTTCTTCTTTTTGTAGTACTAACCCCAAAGATACCGAGGCCAGCTTCCAGAATGTTCAATGCAACATTTGGTAGTGTTGGGAGGGCTCTGCTTCCAACATAGCAATCAGCCTCAATTGTCAAATTCTGAAACCTCACTTCCACTGTTGGAAGCCTGATTCCAACCCTGCAATAACGTTTCTTGCTTAGACAACTTCTTTACCAGCCTACTATCATTACTTTTACAGTTGTAAATAATAACTTATATGAAAGGTAACAATCAGGGTCAATGCTTAATCTAATCATAATTGCTTTGCTGGCTAATGATCCTTCGATTAAGCACACTATCAGGGTTCATTAATTAAGGAAGAAATGACAAAAACAGCCGCTGGTATGAGAATACCTTTAACTTAGCTTTGTTGTGTCCAAACCCAAAGTCAAAATCGTAATGATATCCAAATCTTTCATTTTTGTTGTTTATAGATTTTCTGAATTTTTTTTGAACAAGTAACATTTATTTTTTAGTTAAATATTAGAAAATTCTCTTTTTAGAAGAAAGGTATCTTTTTTTGGTGACTACAAGAAAGGTATCTTTATAAACAATAAAAACAACAACTTATTTTAGCGAGCGCAATTTTTTTAAGTTCTGTAATTATATATAGAAGGAAGAGAAGATGGCAGATCAATACCATGAATTATGATAATCACCGGTTATTATTTGTGAAATTTTTTTTCTATTTTCTTTTATATAAAACTACGTTTCTCTATTTTATTAGTAATAATTATTATATTGTTGTTAGAATATGACATGTATACAAATTCTACCCTAGCTAGTTGAAAGGAATTAACTTTGCTCTCTTAGTAATAAATAACCATGCTAGTTAGTAAAAAATAATGTGTAGAAAAGAACAATAAGGTCCAACTCAAATTAAAGTTAAGAAAAGTTAACTTCTACCTTAAAGACAGATATTAAGTATATCATAAAAAAAATATTTTATAAAAATAAAAGGATGAATGAAGTGGTAGAACTAACTTTTCAAGTCTGTTTCTGAACTTGATCAAATACTTCTCGTTATCTTCTTCAGCAACCTTGAAGATCTTGTCAACGATCTGTTGTCTCTCATTCATATCAAGCTTCCTCACATCAACCTCCCTGCGCTCCAACCTTGCGGCAGCGGCGGCAGCGGCAGCGTCATCGGCGGAGGTGTCTAAAGCAGTCTGGAAAATACTTGTCCTTAGCCTGTCATAGGTGGGCAGCCTCTCTATGGCAGCCCAAATGAGAGCCTCTTCGTCTTGGTTGACGCTCATCGTCCGCCGCGAGTAGCGGCCGCTCGCAAACACTTCATCCCTCCAACTCGCCCTGCTCCTGCTCCTGCTTATGCTTCTCGGTAAGTTTGCTATGTCCCCCTCCATCTTTTCTTTAATTTCTCTCCAATCCTTTTCTTCTTCACTAACTACTCTTTGTTATTCTCATGGTTTTCTTCTTCTACTCCTTCATGTTGTGAAGATAGATATGAATATATATTATTAGAGAGAACACCGAGCGAGGTGCCACAGAATAGTCTTAAGCCGTAACTTATGTGTATTATTATATTATATTATTCAAATGCAAAACTTGGACCCATTTTATCTATTATATTATATCGGTCTTCGTTCGGATGAATATAATACACAACAAGTGGGTTGGAACCAAAAAATGGTTAAGAGACTAATAATATTTTTAATTAAAAATTATGAAATTATTTAGTGTTAGTTTAGATATTATGGTCATCTAATTTTATATATAATAAAAGGTAATTTAAAGTATTAAGGTATATAGTTGTTTAAATAATAATTATTTTTATGTTTTCGGTCATGAACATTGAATGTCTCTACATGACTAGTTCCTCTTCATCGGTCTTCCTAGTTAGTGGACATGTAGCAATTTTATAAATTCAATATGTGTATATTTAATTTTTTTTATATATTAATAAGATAAGATATAGCTTTTTATATTCATCATGAATCATGAATCATGTGATGAGGGGAATATTATACCCTAATGACACCCTAAGTAGTTTTGGCGTGGGTTGAACTTGAAGAAGAGAAAAATTTATGAATATTTCATCAAATTAAAGGATAAGAGACTAAGGAATTAATGACTTGAATGTTTCCGCTATTTAGTTTGGATTTGATATGGATATTATTAATTGAACTCAACGAAAATTCCACTTTAAAGGAATTTCAATGAAGCATGAAGTACTAGTAGCCCGTTCTAAAGTACCTATGATTTAGATTAGCACCGCAATATACAAGTTGGTCAAATTCACATTAATTGTCAGTTACGTACTTCATTTTCACTATATTAATTATATGGTCTGACGTTTTTGCCATTTCGTGATATAATATTGTTAAGTCAAAACGTGGAAATGCGTTATGACAACGGAACAGCGACAATAAACAAATATATATATTCCATTTGACAGTTCATAAATACTAAAAACGGTGTTGGTATCAAGAGGGAACAGTTGCATACACTACTAGTGTTGAAGGTTCAAAACTTTGACCAAAGAAAATTGTAGCCTCTTTATTAGATATTTTTATTTTGTCTATGCATGATACAACAGATCAGCATAATTCATCTAGAATTTGACCTTGACAAGTTAAACCGTTTGCTATTACAATTCATCTAGAATTTCATTTTATAATAATTAATAATAAATCATCACCCTTGCCCAGTAAAACATGTCTTGTTGACTTGGCTCTACACACTAATTTCAAGCCAAGAATTATGATTGCCTTTTGAAAAATAGAGAAGAAGATCACATTATAAGACTCTCTCTCAAAAGAGTTTGACTTTGTTTGCATACAATGACACATTTTCATTAAATAAAAGAGAAAAAGAATGATTGTATGTAACCCCTTCACTTTATATATCAAACTTTTCATCTCCTGATCAATTATGATATAAGATAAGCATGTTTATCATAATATTTCTATATATATAGGTGTAGCAAACCAAACCAACACAACAAAATTACACATATGTCCACATGATTTACATTTATACCACTAGACAAGATGACAACTAAATTTTTCATTTTGATTCTGCAAGAAAAGCTAGAGAAATCAGCCAATGATTTAAAAGAATTCTAGATTGTTCCATCAATCCTTTTCTCTTATCTAGTTTGGAAGTTGAGTGCTCTGATGCAGTAGGCAAATATAAAGGCAAAAAAGAGAGTGAATGCAACCAAAACAACAGCAACAGGTCCCATGAAATCTGATTTAAATCCATAATGGTCTTCAATATAGTCTTTGATAGCAGTGTGATTATTTGTCCCAAGCACAAGAATTTCTTTTGTTACATCTCTATATTGAGACACAATTAATCCATACACTGTCCATGCCACTGGACATATCCAATAATACCAAATCCACCATTTAGGAATTCTCTGTAATGCCACAGTTGTTAGATTAGCAAGAAGATTATAACATGCTTTGAAGAATTACCGAATTGGAAAAAGGTATATACTTACTGGTCTTGGAATGAAGAAGCCTGAGAAGAGATTGAAGACTCCATAGAAAGCTGCTGCAAATACTGCTGCTACTTGGTGGTTTGGTGTGATGGAAACAGTCATCATGCCGTAGTATGTGAAGTACAACAAGGTGAAGAAGCTCACAAAGAAGAACCACAAGAACTTTTCCACTTTCCATTCAAAGCTCACCATAGCATACACTATGAGTGAGTAGTATATAGTTTGAAAAAGTATATATGGTATTTCAGCAAACACCTACAATAATGAGAGATCAATATCACCATAATAAGTAACAGATACTACATTCAAATAAGTATGAACTTGATAGTTCAAAACTATTAAACAATTTGACATGTTCAACTACCGGTTTCCAACTATCAACTTTATATGAAAATAATTGTATGTATTTGAGTATTTACCTTAAAATAAATAAATAACAATATGGTTCTTTAATGTAAATAATTCATCTTCTGACCTGTGCAATAGCATAAGGTAAAGCTGAGTACATTCCAGCCGCTTTTTCTCTGTAGAACACTGTTCTTTCAATAGCTACTATAGGTTGAACAGTTTGACAGTTGTTGATACCAACAAAAATAACAGCACCATACAATGCTCCAATAATCTTAGTCAAGTCACCAGAGGTCTCTCTGCATAGATGACAAGCAAAATATAATAATCATATTAATTGAAATGAAAGACATATGAGTGAAGAGTTCAGCACAAAAAGGCATCTCCAACCTTTTCTTTCCAACTCTCCAAAATATTGTTCCAATCATGAGAGCTGCAAGCAAGGTGAAGAAATATCTGACAAGGTTATAATCTGGACTCCTCCAATAAGTAACCCATTGCTTCCATAGACAGGACTTAAATTGTCCCCATATGGATTGAGAATACTGAGTTGGGAAATATAAATCTTTTGCTCCAGGAGGAGGTGTACTTAGCTCCTTTACAAGAGCTTTGTTTCTCCTACTCATAAAGGATATATATAAATGTTTGCTCCAAAAATGTATATGCAACTGTCAAGTTGCTAATAATTTAGCTATTTAATCTGTATACTTACTGATACAAGGATGATGATTTGTAGTATTCAGCAAAGTCCACTCTGAGACGAACTTCTGCTGCTATGGAACTTACTTCTAGCATCCATGTTGCTGGGTTATACTTATCCTTAATTTTTGGGACCCCTTCAATTGCCTTTGAGAAATGTTTAAACATGAAATCAGATATTGAGCCCCTTTTTTAACAAGAGATGTTTTTATATACTATCTAATTATGGTGATACCTCAAAATATTCAATAATCTTGTGGGAATTTCTTCCTAATGGTCCTGCATAGATCACTTGTCCTCCCCTCTTCATCAATAGCAACTTATGGAATAGGAAATATGTATAAATGTCAGTAACATACATAGATAAGGAGAAACACAAGAGATGTGAAAAATTTGAAGTTGATTAGTACCTCATCAAAGGCTTCAAAGATATCAATGCTAGGCTGGTGAATTGTGCAAACTACTGTTCTTCCTGTGTCAACAGTGTTTCTGACAGTTCTCATAACAATGGCTGCTGCTCTTGCATCAAGACCTGATGTAGGCTCATCCATGAAAATGATTGAAGGATTAGCAACAAGCTCAACTGCTATTGTTAGCCTCTTTCTCTGTTCTGTTGATAACCCTGTAACTCCTGGAAGCCCAACTATTGCATCCTTGAGATTATTCAACTCAACCAAATCCATTACTTCATCCACAAATGTCTACAAACATTTTAAACCATTGTAAGAATATCTTTATTAAGAGAATAACAAAATAGATATAATGCTTTGTGTTCTTACTATCTTTTCTTGGTTGCTAACTTGTTTAGGTAACCGAAGGAAGGCTGAGAAAATCAAAGACTCTCTGACTGTAACTTGGGGTGAATGGATATCAGTTTGTTCACAGTACCCTGAAATTCTTGCAAAGGTTTCTTGATTCTTAGGGAATCCAGAGATTCGGACATCTCCTTCAATATATCCACCTGTCTTTCTTCCAGCTAAGACATCCATCAAAGTTGTCTTTCCAGCTCCACTAACTCCCATAAGAGCAGTTAGAACTCCAGGCCTAAAGGCACCGGTTACCTCCCTAAGCAGTTGTAGCCTATGGTCTGTCACTCCTTGATCTTTCATTTCCTATCACAATTATGATCAAATCTGGCTTCATGATTCCCATGAAAAATTTGTTATTAAAATAAATGAACATGTTTAATGGGGATTCTTACAGCAGGCATGTCCACATAATAGTTAACACTATCAAAAGACATAGCAAGTGGCTGAAAAGGTAAAACCATTCCTCTTTTTGCAGAAACTCCAGTTGCTAACTCAACTGATGATGAATCAACCTTTTTCAATCCACCAGGATCACTTTGGCTTCTCATTCTTTGCATTGCCACTTCTCCTGACAATTAAGTATGATCAAGCATGCTTATCAGGTAAATCATAATTAACAAGTTAAAAGTTTTATTACTTGTGTTATTCCCATCAGCAACAAACAATGGTTCTTTGTTGGGATCAGGCCTTGCAAGTCTTGGTTCTTCCTTGGAGTCTCCTCCAACCCCCATTTCACTTGCTTCTTCTTCAGATATAGTTGCTTGTTTGTTTCCAATAGCTAGTGAGCCAAATGATACCAATAAGAATAGTTAGTGAGTAAAATGAAAGAATCGCTAGAAATATTGATGAGGATATATGAGTTCTTACGATTCAGGTACATTAGTGAAATAGTGAAGAGAATGTTGTAGAAAATTACAAAACCAATAAGAGCCCCTGCACCTATCCAATACCATCTTTTCTCATCTGGAACATCAAATGTATCTAATGTTTTTGCACCTAATGTGGGAGAACCATCTGAGGACTGTAAAGCAGTGAAAGTAAAGTCAGAAACAATTTGTGCTACACCAAATAATGTTCATAGTTTTTGGGGAAACTTAATTAATTACCGGATGATTCCACCTTGGAGCAAGCATTTCATTCACAGAAAATGCATTGAAAGCATATGTCAGTGGAGAAATCCAGTAGCCCCATATCCACCATTTTGGAATGTCACCTGTTAAAGATTAATGATAATATGATAAGTGTGTGAGTACTTTCTTCAAACACATAACATACATTTATGTTAAAGTTTGGATAATAAGTTACCCACGTTTTGGGATGAGGAAACCACCAAGTAAAAATACAAGAAGCAGCATGAGGGCTCCACCAGTGTTGGCAATAATCATTGTTCTACAAACTCCAGAAATTACTCTAAACATTCCAGCTGCCATTTGTTGGACTAGAAATACCAACAACAAGTGCTTGAAGAACCTACAAGAAAATATTTTATAACATTCAAAACTCCATAATGCATGACATAGAGAGGTGAGAGTGAGTATACCTAGTAGCTTGTGGTGCAAAGCCAATAGTGTAGTAAGTAATAAGAACCCAAACAACAGATTCAAAGAGAGAAATGGGGATCCCTAAGAGGAAGTTAGGGAGAGTATAAGTCCATGCAGGATGGAAAAGATGATCTCTGTGCTTATAGAACACAGGTTGCCTCTTAATGGTGAGTGAAAGCTCAGCAAAGCCATTGAACATGTTCATAGTCATGGTGAACAAGATTCCACCAATGTAAAGAACAGCATCGTCCACATTCCTTCGGTGCATTGTGGTCTTCAAGAAGAGAGTTGCGGATATGACAGCAACGATGACAATCTGCGTCGTCTTGAAGACGTAAACAAAAGAGTTCCTCTTGATGAGAAGGCACTCCTTGTCCCAACATGCTTTCAGCAGTTTCATTTTTGGAACAGAGTATTTCTTGAAAACAAGAGCTGCTCTGTGTCCCTTCGACTTGTCGTACGGAACAGACAGCTCACTCTGCAGTTGCATGCCCACGTGGAAGTTCTTGAATTTGTTTGCGAATTCGCTTACTGTCACGTATCTATATGCTTTGCTTCTGTCTGCCCAGTATTGTTCTTGGTCCTTCCTTGATGTCACCTATTTGAATAACTTTCACATATTTAATATTTATCAAAAATAGTCTTGCACTAAATATGAATATGATAAGAGTATAAGACACAATTACATTGTTTGATTTATATAGCAGATTGTTATGGTTGTTGTATCTGTTAATTTAAACTTAATTAAAGGTAAATGACTTGATTAAATTCAATGCATTTTAATATGTTTTGAATGTTCCAAACTAAAAAAGCAACGTCAAAGTCCTAAAGATGATTTCTATATAAATCGAATTGAGTGAATTCAATTTAGCCTAACACGTAGTAAATCGAATTCAATTGATTCGAATTAAGTGAAAAAGGAATTTGAATGAAAATCAAATCAAATCAAATCAATTCGAATTACGTTCATGGTAAGAAATTGAATAAATCGAATTAATACGATTCGATTTAGCCAACGGATTTCAAGTCCGACGCAAATCCAAACCACTTGATTCGATTTGATGGTTTTGTAAATTGAAGTTACTTGTTTCGATTTACATGTACTTGGCGTTGAGCATGTTTCGAATCTAATTGATTCGATTTTTTTGGATCGTTGCTATATAAACAAATCGAAATCAGTTGATTTGAATCTAGAAACCTCATACCCCACGCTCAACCCCACCATCCAGTTCCGAAATTCTCTGAAAGCAACTCGGAAACAACCGAATCTGCATGCATGGAGGACGACCCGAATCGTCTGTATCGACTAGATGGAGTCGCGCATATTGCTGGAGCCGTCCACCTCGAGGTTAGTGTTTTTTAATATTTATTTTTTAAAAAAATAAATTAGTAGTTAGTTAGAACTCTTAGTGTGGAATTTTTAAAATAAATTCATAAATAGATATTTGAATTTAGTTCATGTCAGACTTAGTAAGTCATTAACTATAGAATAGGGTTTAGCTGTGGAGTCATGAAGAGGATTTAGTATAGGTTTTTATATTTGTTAATAAAAAGAACATGCTTTTATCTCATATTAGTATTTTTTTTTGTTAATTCGAAGAATTGGATCATGAATAATGTAGTGGTTAGTGTTTTTATCTATAAAAGATTGGTAGGGATTCATTGAAAAAATGTTTGCAAAGTGATGGCATGCAATGTCTGTGATAACTAGAAATTTTGATTCATTGAGAGATTTTTTTGTGACGAATGTGAGAAGTCATCTTCTATTCTTATGCAGCCCCATCGATGCATCAACAGCATGAGACGGCAGCACGGTATGATGTTGGATGATAGGATCGTTCCTTACTTACAGATGACTGGTCTGTACCATCTTGCAAGGTTGACCGAGAGTTGGTTTCGGCTGGACGAGCCGTTGGTCAGCGCCTTCGTAGAGAGTGGCGTGCTGAGACGCATACATTCCACATGTCATTTGGAGAGTGCACGATAACCCTACAGGATGTAGCGTACCACCTTGGTCTCTCGATCGATGGTCAATATGTTAGCGGATGCCTGACAGACTTTCCACAATATATAGAGGGTGGCCGACCACCATGGGTGTGGTTTGAGGAGCTGCTCGGGGTATTGCCTCATGCAAACTGCATCGACAAGTTCACAGTGAAGTGCACATGGTTTGAGGAGACGTTTAGTGAGCTTCCACAGGGGCAAATGAAGGGACGGTTAAGAGGTATGCCCGTGCTTACATCATGATACTCCTATCGACGCAGCTGTTTGGGGACAAGTCAGGTGCCCGCCTCCACATCCGATGGCTGTCGTACGTCGCCAGGTTGGAGGACATGGGTCAGTACAATTGGGGTTCTGCTGCATTGTCATGGCTATACAGGTGCATGTGCCATGTGACGAACAGAATGTCGTCAAGTTGGCTGGTCCACTGCAGCTCCTCCAGTCGTGGAGAAGTGCGGGGGGTACTGATTAGTACCTGAACTAGATGCTCCCCCACCCACATGTGGAGTTGTACGTGGTGTCTCCTTGTTGCTATCATCAGCAATCGTTGCGGGTTCCACATCATCATCATCATCATCATCATCATGCAATGCATCCTCAACCCCATCGGGTGCTCCAACCTCTCCGAAAACCGAAACAAACTGAGGAGAAGTGGGCGCCGCGAAAGCACTCTCTCCCAACGGTCCAGCCTCACCAACTAATGCATCACAAATATGATTCAGATTAACGGCAAAAAATGGTGAAGCCACTAAATCTGGCTCGGGTGCAATCACTGGCACTGCTGACGAAGATCTAACAGGCATGGCACTAGAGCTGGCTAGATGTCCTGTGGAGTGCAGATTTCTATTCGAACCTCCAGAACTAGATGCCACATCCACAAGCTTTGCCAACAATTCCGGAGTCCTAACCTCAGGAAACTGATGGCGACAATGAAACAACACCTGCATATCTTCGTCACTGCTAATAACGAATGAATCATACTTTACATTATCGCATAACACGAAAATCGGAATTCTATAGAATAACTTCTCCACCTGTTTCACGCCATACAATCCTAGTCTCTGGTCGAAGGTTTGAAAAAAACACTCAACGGGTCCTTGTTAGTGAACTTAATTCCCGATCGCGTTTTCTTCTTAATTGACCCTCTATAGTGCACAAGAGTTACAAAACTCTCATTACTAACCATTTTGAATCTCACTCTTCTACAAAATTTTATGTATGAGCTCGTTTTTATAACATTTAGTTTCAATTTACCCTAATATTGGTGCATGTGTAAATCGACGTTTATTTATAAATCAAACCCATTTGTTTCGATTTAGTAGGAGAACGTTAAATCAAATTAATTTAATTCGATTTCAGTTGAATTACGTTTTTTACTTAATTCGAATCAATTAGATTCGATTTACTACGTACGCTAAATCAAATTCTCTCAATTCGATTTATATAGAAATATAATTTGAAACTTTAGTATTGTATTTTTTAGTTTGGAACATTTAAGACATATTAAAATGCATTGGGTTTAATCAAATCATTTATCCTAAAATTAATAATTAAAAATTACTGAAACAGTATAACGATATATTTAAAAGTTTTCGAATGTTATATTATGATAATAATTGATATATTACCTCTTGTAAGAAATCGGCAGTTCCTTTTCGGTCAGGACATTTGAATCCACATGATTCAAAGAAGTCAACTATATGCTCACGTGGGCCCTGATAAACAATTTGACCCTCTGATATTAAGAAGATATCATCAAAGAGATCGAATGTCTCAGGAGCAGGTTGTAAGAGAGACATGAATATGGTTGCTTCAGTTATGTGTACAATCTGCTGCAAACATTTTACTATCTGATATGTTGTTGAACTATCAAGACCTGTTGATATTTCATCCATGAATAGTGTTTTTGTGGGCCCAACGATCATTTCTCCTGTAACATATTAAAAGACATCTCAAGAACAACTTATAAAATAATCAAATTAGTTTTGAAAATTTATTATTTTTTAAATTAGTTTTAAAATATTTTTTTAATCAAATTCGTTTTTAAAAAATGGTAAGTTAGTTATATTATTTTTTTATTATTTTTGTTGTTAACGGCGTTGGAACTTTTATATGGTTTAGGTTACATTTTGAATATTTCATAAAAAATTATGGTAGAATTTTCATGTTTAATAGAAATAATTTTTTCAAAGTTTAATTTTAATGAGTTATCCTTAAAATTAATAATAAACTAATTAATATAATTTACATATACTAACTTATAATTTAAAATTATACACTATTTAATTTAAATTAATAAATATAATTTTAAATATAAATGTTAAAATTTAAATTATATATGTTCAAACTATATCTAAATGATTATATTTAAAATAATATTTAATTTAAGATTTAATTACTCTGTTAGTCCCTATAGTTTTGCAAAATTTTTAATTAGTTCTCTATATTTTTTTCCTTTTAATTAAGTCCATGCACCAATTTTTTTTAATTAGATCTCTCTTGACACCAATTGACTCAATTTTATAAGATCCAACTAAAAAAATTGGTGCAGGAATCCAAATAAAAGAAAAAAAAATGTAGGGATCCAATTAAAAAAAGTTTTGGTACAAGAACTCAATTAAAAAAAAAATACAGGGCCTAATTAAAAATTTTGTGAAACTATAAAGACCAACAAAGTAATTAAACCTTAATTTAAATATAATTTCAAATAGTTTTTTATATTATTTTTAAATAAACGTGAATTACATATTATTATACCATTTTAAAAAAATAAACAAAATTAATCAAAACAGGAGCGAAGATTCAATAATGAATTAATGACCCACATGAACAAAAAACAATTTTTGAGCATGCATTTATTTTTTTGTAATTCATCCTAACACTTCTCTTATTACATTACCCAACACCACCGGATGTCAATAAAGTATTTGTTGATCAACAAAAAGTCATCTTTAATCACTATAATTTTAGTCACCAGAGACCTTCATGGCATAATCAAGGTATTATTTGGCCGGACTCATTTTCTTAATATATAAGTTATTGCAACAAGCTCTAATTACCTTTGAATGGTTCTTTCTTCCTTTCAATAAAGAAGAATTCTTTTGGTTTTCTTTCTTAATTAATAATTACATCTGATGATGAGTGTATAAAATTAAACTAAACCTATTCAAACGTGGATAGAGGCAAGCTTTTGGATTAAAAATAAAAATAAAAATAAAATAGCAGAGAGAGAGAAGACTAAAATATGACTAGAAAATTGTTGAACCGGAAAATAAAAAATATTATTTTGACTTTTTAAATTAAAAAAGAAAAAAGAAAAACCTGTTGTTACACGCTTCTTTTGGCCACCGGAAACACCTCTCTGCATTTCATCACCCACAATAGTATCTTTGCAAATATCAAGGCCTAATATCTGCATAACATGATCAAATCCTTAATCATGCATGGTAGAATTTAATGTAATTTGTCATAGTAGAATTCACTTACTTTGAGAGTGTAATCAGTAATGAGACTGCTTTCTGTTCCTTCTAGTGCCGTAGCCTAAATATATAAGCATGAAAAATATATTCCATATAGTAAGAAACAATGCATGAAATTATTTATAACTATGAATATTTAATTAGTACATAACTCAAATTAATGGCACCTTCATGAAAAGGTCAATTTCTGCCTCTGGAAATATGCCAGCTTCCTTTTCCCTTCGAGCAAGCTCGGATAACAAGTCTATGTTAACAATTAAACAATAAAGCTAAATTTGTTAATACAAAAGAACATTATTAACCCATGTTTTAATATGAAATTGTTTGTTAGTTAATTAAGTTACCATAACGAGTTCCAACCCCTTGGCATCTAGCTGAGAAGTCCAAGGTTTCTTTAACGGTCATTTCACCCACATGCACATCATTTTGGCTAATGTATGCTGAAGTCTTTCTAGGAACAAACTCATTAAGCTTGTGTCCATTGTAACTGATTTCACCTTCTACCTATTTCATCCAAACCAATACAAACATCACTCTTCTTCAATTCCTCATGTTAACAAAATAGTATTTTTTAGGGCAATAAAATCATGTTACCAACATCACTTCAATTATGCTATTTTGCATGAAAAATCAGTCACTATCTATAAAGATATATATTTGACATCTTCTAAAAAATCAGTATACTATATTGTAAACAAGTTTAATTGTTTATATATTGAGTTGTGCTTGTTTACAGGCATGAGACACTAAGACAAAGATATAGAAACATAAAATCGTATTTGACAAATGAGACATGGACAGAGATATTGTGTCCATAACTACGAATTAGTGTATTTTGTGTCTATCTTAACAAAAAAGATACAAAAACACTAACAAGAAGTACAACTTATGTTTTAATTTTTTTTCATTATTCTTGTTAATTTTTTATAATTATATTTTTTATTATTATATTTTTCGTCCCAAATTTTTTAAATAAAAAATAAGAATAAATTAGATTTTCATAATTTGTTCTAATTTATCACCAAACAAAATATAAGAACGCTAAATTTTCATAGCTCTATCTTTAGTGTCTTGTTTTCAGTGTTTGTCTTGTTCTATTTTCAAAACCAAAGGCAGCTTTGCAAATTTAATTATTTTGGTAATTATTTATTTAATTAGAAAATTATATGAATTAATATGTATAAATATACATAAATATATTGTGATTTTTAGTGTATAAGAAGCATTTTTATGAAAAATATATATAAAGTTAGAGGAATGCTAGGGGGTCAGTAATTTTGGTGTTTTGTAACCATCAATTGGCCATTAATAGTGTTTTTAATGGTGTGAGATTACATCTAATGATATCTAATAGTGGGAGATCTATCACTTTTTGTTTTGATGGTTAAATGCTGGCCAGAAAATACAAAAGTTGTTGGTCCCCTAGACTTTTCCATAAAGTTATATTGTGTGGTAATGAAAATGATGGGATAAGAAGGTACCCTGAGGTGAGTGTCCAATTTTCCGGCCAATGCAAGTAATAGAGTCGTTTTCCCTGAAGAAGGGGGACCAAGCAAAAGGGCCATCCTACACACAATAACAACAAAAATATTAACTTGAAAAAATTTCTAGATGATATAATTCCAAAACAAAAATAATGATGTGATCATACCTAGAAGGTTTAATAATGCCAGAAGCGTTCTTAAGAATAGTGAGCTTTGTTCTCTTTGTGGTTCTAATCCCACATAAACTTAGGCCAGATTCCAAAATGTTTAATGCAACATTTGGTAGTGTTGGGAGGGCTCTGCTTCCAACATAGCAATCAGCCTCAATTGTCAAATTCTGAAACCTCACTTCCACTGTTGGAAGTCTGATTCCAACCCTGCCATTAGTAATTAAGATATTGATATATTTAATCAATTATATTAAATTATTTAATAATTTTTATTTTCGATCATATGAATAAAGATATATATCTTTCTTGAAAACATACTCTTTTATGTTCCATTCATGTTGAAAAAATCATGCACATGCAATTGACATCTATCTGGTAATAACTAAGAAGTCAAGTCACGTGCACACTCAAAGTCAAATCTAAATCATAAACAAATCTTCAATGTTGTTGTCTTTCTTTACACGTGGTAAAAAAGGTAAAATTTTGAAAATTTAATAACTCGTATTATATTTCTGCAAGTCAGAAACTAGTTGAAAAGAGTTCACACGACTTCACGGTCATCTATGTGGATTTTGTTCCCATAAGTTTGAAATTTTAAGTCTCAAACTATAATTCTTAAGACTTTTAATGGTGTAAGATTGTAAGCTTGCCACGAAACTCAATGTTCATGTGTACTTCGTTGAAAAACCTCTCTAGTTAATAATAAGTATTTTAAGATTATCAATATTTTAATGAATTTAATTTTGGTCTATTGATAATATAATTATTTAACAATAATCATAGTTTAAATAATTTTTTAAATAATAAATTTAAAAGTTAATTATTTATATTATCTAATAATATATGATATTGATTATGGTATAAACACAAGTACAGTTAACTTGATGTGAAATTGATAAATAAGAGTCAATAAATAATTTAATAGATTTGACTAAATTGTCATTTAATGACTCTCAATTATTAAATTTTTACTATTAATTATACATCTAAAACTCTTTTATATGGATTACATACAAATTAAATAATTTTATATTGAACATTAAACGTGAAAGATAGCAACAGAGCTTACTTTTGAATTCTATTTCTGAACTTTGTTAAGAACTTCTCATTATCTTCTTCAGCAACCTTGAAAATCTTGTCAATGATTTGTTGCCTCTCATTCATATCAAGCTTCCGAACATCAACTTCCCTGTGCCACATTTTGGCATCATCATTCTCTTCCAAAGCAGTTTGGATGATACTTGTTCTAAGCCTATCATAGGTTGGCAATTTCTCTATGGCAGCCCATTTGAGAGCCTCTTCATCTTCATCAACATTCGAGCTCCTTCGCGAATATCGGCCGCTCGCAAACACTTCCTCCATTCTCCAACTTGTTTTACTCAAGTTCCTGCTTATGGTTCTTGTTAACTTCCCCTCCATTTTGCTTCCTTTCCCTCTTAACTCGATATCGAAGACGGCAAAAACAGAGTTGTCCTGTTTCTTCCCCTGTTTTGAAGCAGGGGAAAACAGAGTTGAAGTATAGAACCTATATATACATAACAATAAAAACTACTTTATTCATGATTCACATCAAAACAAGCATAACTAAATAACAGAATAGGAAGATTTATAGTGAGAATACATACTTTGAATTGGAATAAGAGAAGACAAGAAGGAGATAGAGAAGTAATGTCTTGTGTGGTTAATATAGGGAAGGTTTAGTTTGTTAGAGTTGGAAACTAGAAAAGTTATGTGTGGCCTTTTCTAGTTTGAAACAGTACTTCCTTCTTAGAGAATGTGTTGCCTCTTATTTTCTTTCTCATGCTTTTTCTGTTTTCACAAACAACTTCAAATGACAAACGACTTGGACTCAAAGTCTTAATGAATATTTATTTATAATAAATAAATTATAGATGCATACAAAAGTGATGAATTGATAGGAAAAGAAAGAGAGGGAACACCGAGGCGATCAAGTATTATTATATAATTTAAAAACACATTTAATACTTTTTTAAAATAATCACTTAAATTTTTTAACATTTACAAATTCTCTTCATCATTATAAATTAAGATAAACGATTTTTTAAAATGTAATAAATATCCTTTAATAATAATAGTGAAATTACAAGCTTGGTAATTGACCAATTCATTAGAAGAGGCATGCTTAGGTTTTGATTGTTGTTAAATATGTTTAGATACTTATAACTTTGTATAGGGAGACCAGGACATATATAGAGAACAGATCATTTTTAAAACTTAAACATGGAAAGTGTCGTGTGATGTTGGTAGAGTTTGTTTTGTATGATTTGTTTTGTTTGGATGGATGGTTTATGGGAAGAATTGGTCAAATGCAAAGCAAGAATGGCCAATTGGCCAAGACCCCACCAAGGCAGAAAAGTTTTAATTTCATAGAAAAAATTTAATTCTGATACATTATCAGTAGTAGTAGTGTAAAGTAGTTTTATATATATATTTAATTATGTAAGGTCATATTAATAAAAATAATTATTTTTTACATTAACTACGTATATGATCATAAAAAAACGAATGTAATTATACGATTGTATAAAATATTTTACACTATCAAAATTAAACTCTTCATAGAAATTAGAGGAATCTATGAATGATTAAGCAATAAATTTGACTAAGCTAAGACTAAGGACTTAGGAGTACATTATTAGGGATTTTCTCTCCTTGTTGTGCTTGTAAAACTGAAAAAAAAAATTATTAATGTATTAAAAAATACTAGAAGATTAACATTTTTATTGTTAAAAAATTAGTTAATATTAGTTTATGAGACTAATATTTCATATATTTTAATATATAATCTTTTTTTGGATAATTTTTCATGTATATCACTTATCTTGGTTTAAACTTTAAAATGAATTAGTATTGATATGATTAATTTTTTTTTTAAATTCCAATTAAGATATCTTATATTTATAGAATTTTCATCGGTTCATAATATTTGTGAATTTTTTTTAATTTAGTTACTAATTTGGTAGAAATAGAACATTTTTTTTATCAGAAACAACCAACTATTATGTTGAGTTAAGAAATTAACTAAATTAATTAGTGATGACAAATATTATTTTTGGGCAAAATAAATAATTAGTGTTGATCAAATTTTAATAGCATATTACTAATTATTTATTTCATATTGCAGGCCAAATTCATTCAAGCAGCCCAAAATGGTATAAAGACAATATAGCAAGGCTGATGGGTAAAGCCCAAACAAAACAAAAGATAGAAGCCAAAGAAATCAGATGGGCCAAACGGGTTACATGAACCAAACCGATCTAAGCCCGATTTGATTTTCAATTCCCACCATATTGCTCCAACCAAAGCAACGTTCCCCTCATCTCAAATCAAGTCAAATCAAACATTCAGAAAAGTAAGAAAGAGAAAGAGCTTCTTCACCAAACTAAACACCAAAGAAGCAAAAGAGAGAAAGGTTAAAGATTGACACACAGAAATCTAATCAGAAAATCCAAACCAAATCAAGCTTAGGTCAAAGGTAATCCATCTCATTTTGCTTGCATCAAATCTTCTTCTCTTCTTCTCAACTCTCTGCTATATCCGAAAATGGCATTCAAGAAAAAGTGGTTCTCTGCCCTATTCTGTTTTACATCTACGGTCACAAGTGATACTTGGGGACCAAGTAGCTTTTCTATGGCTAAGATCAAGTTGACCATGAGAAGATTTCTATAGTTACTGCTTTGTGGCTTTCGGTCAAGATGAGGAAGTCAGAGGGAAAGTTTCTACTCTGAAGATTAAGGAGAAAAAGTGAATCTGTGGTTGGTGAAGCTCAAGGCTCAAGATGCTAACCTTGGAAGAAAGACCCAGCAACATGCAAGGAGTTAAAAGAAGTTTTTCTGTTCATTCAGAAAAGAAGGAGAGAAAACCAGAGTTTGAAAGTTTTGTTCTGAGAAGAGCTCTTTGAAGAAGTTCAACTAACTGGACAGTGTAACCTAAATCAAAGGTGCATTCCGCCAGTATGAAGAACTGAATCAGAGGCTTGCTTATCTGGTTTTTCGCATAGCACAGAGGCTGTTGATGAAGTCAATCTCCTTCATGTTTTACTGATTGTGATGTATTTTTCTAAGCTTATCTTTCTGTAATTTCTTGAGAGAAAAGGCAAAGTGAGAAAGCTTAAGAAAAAGCCATAAATTGAAAAAGGCTGAGAGATACACTTGAGAGAAAAGCCTAAAGTTGTTTTCTGATTTCTTTAGGTGTGATTGTGTCTTGTATCTTGTACCTGTAAGGTGTCCCTTTCTTAGTTGGGTTAGCACTAAGAGGTATAGTTAGGTATTAGCATAGCCAATGTCAAGTTAGGTTAGAACTTGAGTGTGAAAGGATTGGGTCAATCCTGTGTTATTGGTGTATGTAATACTGTTAACTATAGTGAAATTCTTCCATAGTTGTGGAGGAGACTGGATGTAGGTTGCATAGCACAAGGCAACCGAACCAGGATACTTGTTGGTGTTAGCTTTTCTCTTCTCTGCTATGTTCTGTTTTATGATTTTCATGAGACAAAAATAAATTGTCTCATAAATTTCTGCTGCTGAGTTCAAACACAATCAAAACTGCAAAGTTATTTAAAAGGGTAATAACAACAACTTAAAAGGAAGGCATAGATTCAACCCCCCTTCTCTAAGCCTACCACAACCTTCAATTGGTATCAGAGCTAAGGTCCCAAGAATCAAGCTTCACCGCTTGGAGAAAAGATCCAATGGCGAACAACTTGGGCACAACCACAGTTGCTTACACCATCACTGAAGGCCAGTCAAACAACCGGCCACCTTTCTTCAACGGGAAGAACTATTCCTACTGGAAAGAAAGGATAATGATCTTCATCCAATCCATTGACTACAACTTATGGAAGATCGTTGTGAGCGGTCCAAAGATCCCAACAAAAACAAGTGCTGATAGAGTGGTGACTCCAAAAGAAGAAGCTGAATGAAATGAAGATGATAAGAAGAAGATAGAGCTGAACGCTAAAGCAATCAACCTTCTTCACTGTGCTATCAGCTTTGAAGAGTACCGAAAGGTGTCTAGATGCAAGACAGCTAAAGAAATCTGGGAAAAACTCCAGGTTACACATGAAGGCACCAAACAAGTCAAAGAAACGAGGATTGATATGCTGCGAAAAGAGTACGAGATGTTTAGCATGAAGGATGGAGAAAGCATTGATGAAGCCTTTGAGAGATTCTCAATCATAATCAACAACCTTGATGCTATGGGTACAAACTATGCAGAACAAACCTTGGTAAGAAAACTCCTTAGAAGCCTCACAAAAGAGTGGGAAAATACTGCCACTGTCCTAACCGAGAGTAACAACATAAGTCCCATAACCTATGATGAGCTGAGAGGAAAACTCCTTGCCTATGAAGCCACACACACAAACACAGACTCAAAGAAAAAGGGAATAGCCCTCAAGTCACAAATAGAACTAAAAGAGAGTGGGTCTAGTGATGGTATTTCAGATGACGAGCTTTTGTTTTTTGCTAGGAGATTTAGAAGAATGATGAAGAGCAAGGGCAAATACAAAGGTTCAAGTTCAAAGGAGCACAAAATAGACTTGAGCAAAGTGACGTGTCATCATTGCAAGGAGGCTGGACACTACAAATCAAACTGTCCAAAGCTCAAGAAGGAAGACAAATGAAAGAAGGAAAGGAAGAGAGTACTCATGGCAGCTTGGGAAGATCTTGAGAATGACTCAAATGAAGAAAAAGAATCTGAAGGAGATGACAAAGACTGTTTCATGGCTGGAAACAACAATCTTGATGAGGTAAATTATTATGATTTGACTATTGAGGACTTGCATGCTATTATTGATGATCTTACTTTAAACACATCAAAACTGCTTGATAAATACAATGAATGTAAATCTGAAAGAGAGAGCTGAAAATGATTTTTTAAAAGAAAAAGTAAAGGAAACTGAATGTGCTTTGGACATCATTGAAGAAAATAGATTTCTAAAATCTGAACTTGAAAAATTAAAAGGAAAGCACATTGTGGATTCTTCTCATGAGTTAATTGCTGAAAATGAAAGATTAAATGATATGATTAAAAGGCTGAATGATGACTTGGCAAAATTTGCTCAAGGCTCTAGTAACTTGGACAAATTACTTGCAAGCCAAAGACCATTGTTTGAAAAATCTGGTTTAGGCTACATAGCCAAGGAAGATGCTGTTTCCAACCCTTCCTCTATGAAATTTGTGGCCTCTTCATCAAATACCAAATCCATACCAAATAAATCAGGTATCAGATATGTTTCAACTTGTGAAGAAAAATTTGATGAAGAATACTCTAATGAAGCTGAAATTTCACCAAGAACTGGTCCGAGTTCAAACCGGCCAGGTCTGGGTTATATTTCGAAAAATGAGGCTGCTTTTAAGAAACCAAATTTCTATAACAAAACCTCATTTTTGAAAAATCCAAAGAGCTCTAAAAATTCTGGTGAAAACAGTTTTGTAAAGAGGAACAATTATAACAAAAATCGATTTGTTAAAGGAAATGTGTCTCCCCAAAAAACCAGAAAATTTCAACCATTTAATCACTTCAAGCAATTTAACTCACCCAAGTTTCAGCGACACACACCAGAAAATCACTGTGTTAATTGCAAAAAATTTGGTCACTCATATGAACAATGCTTCATTGAAAAGAGAGTTGTAGGAAACAAGGTCTACAATGTCGTTTGTGATTTTAATGCACTTGGGCAACCAAGATGGATTAACTTCAAAGGATCCAAATTAATTTGGATACCTAAGGCTACTTGAAACTCATCATGCAGATTTGCCTAGCATCCAAGAACAAAAAGAACATGTGGTACATGGATAGTGGATGTTCAAGGCACATGACTGGAAGGTCAACCTACTTCATCAAACTAAATAAGTATGACAGAGGTTTTGTGACCTTTGGAGATGATGGCAAAGGTAAAATCATTGCAATTGGAAAAGTAGGTAATGAGCAATCTACTTTCATTGATGATGTGCTTTTAGTTTGTGGTTTAAAGCACAATCTTTTGAGTATTAGCCAACTGTGTGATTTAGGATATTTAGTTGTTTTCAAAAGACTTGAATGCTGTGTGGTGAATGAAAAGACCAATGAAGTGCTTTTTGTTGCTAAGCGTTGTAATAATGTGTATGGACTTACCCTTGATGAACTAAAAGATCAAAATGTAGCTTGTCTCCACTCTAAAGATTCTGAAAAGTGGTTATGGCACAAGAGATTGGGCCATGCAAGTATGTTTCAAATAAACAAACTTGTAAAGAAAGAATTAGTAAGAGGTATTCCTTTGATAAAGTTTGACAAAGACATCACTTGTGATGCTTGCCAAATGGGAAAACAAACAAAAAGTTCTTTTAAACCAAAGGAAGACATCTCTACTAACAGATCACTTGAGTTGCTACACATTGATTTATTTGGTCCAACAAGAACTCAAAGCCTAGGTGGTAAACATTATGGTTTAGTAATTGTGGATGACTACACTAGGTTTGGTTGGGTTTTATTTCTTGCACATAAAAATGAAGCATTTTCGGCCTTTGAACCTTTTTGCAAGAAAATTCAAAATGAAAAGGATTTGAAAATCTCTTCTATAAGAAGCGATCATGGAACTGAATTTGAAAATAATTTATTTGAATCCCTTTGTGAGAAATTTGGGATATTTCACAACTTCTCTTGTTCAAGGACACCACAACAAAATGGTGTGGTAGAAAGAAGAAATAGAAGCATACAAGAGATGACAAGAGCTATGCTTTGTGAGAGTAATGTTCCAAAATTCCTTTGGGCTGAAGCGGTTAACACAGCTTGCCACATTTTAAATAGAACAATCATAAGGAAATTTTTGAAGAAAACCCCTTATGAGCTTTGGAAAGGCTATCCACCAAACTTAGATTACTTGCCCATCTTTGGATGCAAATGTTTTGTTTTAAATAACAAAGAAAATTTGGAAAAATTTGATCCAAAGACTTATGAGTGTTTGTTTGTAGGATATTCCACAACTAGTAAAGCATATAGAGTTTATCATCAAGATGCTAGAATTATTGAGGAGTCCATACACGTTACATTTTGTGACACTAACTTGGTGCAAAGCATTTTGGAAGATTGTGATGCAGGAAATCAAGCTCAAAAGGAGGATGAAACTGCTCAAGATCATGGAAAAGAGAATTCTGGACAAGCTGAACCAGAAACAGCAAATGCTGAAATTTTAAGAGACAATTTTATTTTGTCTCATAAATCTGAAGGAAATTCTGCAGACAGCAGCACACGAAATCCCTTGGTGACTGAATCTGCCTCCAAGTCCACCAGACCTCCTAGAGATTCTTGAAGAATTATCCTGAGGAATTTGTCATTGGGGACGTCTCTCATGGAGTGCAAACAAGATCTTCCACTAGAAAGGCAAATGAAGGTTCAAACATTGCCCTCCTTTCTCAAATGGAGCCTTAAAACATCAAGGAAGCCCTTAGTGACCCTCTTGGATTAAGGCTATGAAGGATGAGCTTCTTGAGTTCGAAAAGAACCAAGTGTGGACGTTGGTTCCAAGGCCAAGCGGAAAGAAAGTGACCGGCACCAAGTGGATATTCCGGAACAAGTTGGGAGAAGATAGTTGCATTGCAAGAAACAAGGCAAGGCTAGTGGCACAAGGATATGACCAAGAAGAAGGAATAGACTCTGATGAATCCTTTGCCCCTGTTGCACGAATGGAAGCCATAAGACTTCTTTTAGCCTATGCTGCATTTTGTGGTTTTAAATTATACCAAATGGATGTGAAATATGCATTCTTGAATGGTGTGATAGATAGAGAGGTATATGTGGAGCAGCCCCCTGGTTTTGAAAATAAAGAGCATTCTAATCATGTTTTTAAATTGTCTAAAGCTCTCCATGGTTTAAGACAAGCTCCTAGAGCTTGGTATGAGAGACTTAGCTCTTTTCTTTTGAAAAATGATTTTCAAAGAGGCACCACTGATACAACTCTATTTATCAAGAATTCTAATGATTCTTTTATTTTAGTCCAAATATATGTTGATGACATTATTTTTGGATCAGCAAATGAATCTCTTTGTACTGAATTTGGAAAGCTCATGACAAGTGAATTTGACATGAGTATGATGGGTGAACTTAATTTTTTCCTTGGGCTACAGATTAAACAAACTGAAAATGGTATTTTCATTCATCAAGAGAAGTATGCCAAGGAATTAGTTAAGAAATTTGGTATGGAAAATGCCAAACCCATGGGAACTCCCATGCACCCTAACTCGAAATTAGATAAGGGAGAAACTGAGAAAGATGTTGATGAGACTAAGTATAGAGGAATGATTGGTTCTCTTATGTACTTAACCTCCTCTAGACCCGATATTGTGCAAAGTGTTGGATTGTGTTCTAGGTTCCAATCCAAACCTAAGGAGTCACATCTTTCTGCGGTTAAAAGAATCATTAGATATGTTCAGGGCACATCCAATTTTGGTCTTTGGTATCCTAAGGTTGATGATTTTTCTGTAGTTGGTTATTGTGATGCAGATTTTGCTGGTGACAGAGTTGATAGAAGGAGCACTTCTGGTTTATGTTGCTTCCTTGGAAAGTCCTTAAATGTTTGGTCAAGTAAGAAGCAACCAACAGTGGCCCTATCCACTGCAGAGGCTGAGTACATAGCTGCTTCTTCTTGCTGTTCTCAGCTTTTATGGTTAAAAATACAGCTAGCTGATTACAAATTAGATGCTGAAAATATTCCCTTGTTGTGTGATAATATGAGTGCCATTAATATTTCTAAAAATCCAGTTTTGCACTCTAGGACTAAACATATTGAAGTGAAATTTCACTCAATAAGAGAACATGTCCAAAAGGGGGATATTTGCATTCAATTTGTTAAATCAAAGGAGCAATTAGCAGATATTTTTACAAAACCATTAGCTGAGGACAGATTCTGCATGCTTAGGACTTATCTAGGAATTTTGAGTTATGACTCTTTGTTTAAAAATTGCTGATGTATTTGCTGGAGCTTTTTGTCTCATAAACAGGCATGAGACAATTCTGGGCAGGCTATGAAAGCTTTCTTCAAGACAGCGTGATCTGGGCTTGTTTCAAGTAAAACTCAATCTGGGCCAACTTCAAATTTCAAATCAAGAGTGGTCCAAATGTGTTTCATTAAATCCAAATCACTTCAAGGCCCAAACATGAATGTTACAAATTTTTGTTAAAATTTTGGTGGCCTGTGTGTTTATTTTTTGTCCAAAAAGAATTTTCAGTGTGATTTGATTTTTAAGGATTTTGAAAATTTAAAATTAATTTTTAAATCAAATCAAATCTTTCTTTTATGAGGTCATGTCTTTTCAAGTCTTTTCAAATGGTGATGCAGTTGCATGGTTTTGGAAATTTGCTTTTGGGTACAGTTACCAACACTTCCTCTCTTCCCTCCATAACTTCTCCTCAACCCTTCGGTTTCTTCCCTCTCACACCACTATCTCTCTTCCATCAAAAGCATCAATTTAACCAAAATGAGGAATAAAGTCATTGCCAAAAGAGCACCTCGTGAGAAAATCCATAAACTTCCAGGTTTTACTAGACCATCAACCCGTTCTCAAGACACCACCTTCACTCCCTCACCTTCTCCTCCTACCTCTCCTCCTCGCTGTGACCCCATGGCTCGGACCAAGAACACTCCAAGATATCCTGCTCCTGCCAAACCGACGGCACCATCGAAGGCAACGCCATCCAAACCAAGTACCACAAAACCGAGTTCATCCAAGGGTAAGCGTCCTGCTGTTGAAGAACCTGTTCCTGAGCCTACAAAACCTAAGTCAAGGTCTGTTCCTGTGCGTTCACAAAGAGGTAACCCTCATCACCCTCTCAAATCTGTTAGCGAACCAGACATTGATCCCTTTGCTCACAAATCACACTTCATGACATCTCACTCAGACTATAACCCCCATCGTTTCAAATCTGCCATGAACCATGACTTTTATGAGGGAGTTATTCAGTATCGTCATCTATGTCCCTCTTTTCTTGCTGATTTACCTGATTTGAAAAAGAAAGGATTTTCTTTTGTTGAAAATCTGGAATTTTTAGACTGGAATCACCTTTTCAAAATCAAAAAACCAGTTTACCCTAAGTTAGTCAAAGAATTTTATGCAAACATGACTTACCATGAAGGAACCATGCATTCTTATGTTAAGGGTAGAGACATTATCTTGAATAATGAGACAATCAGTGACTCCTTGAAGTACACTGATGTAGGGCCGTGTGCTTATACATCTGTGAAGTGGGATGAAGGTGTTGGTATCTCGTACCATGATGCTCTCGCTCATATTTGTGAACATGTTTCTTTAATTGATGGCATCACACCCACTCACAAAGCCCTAGGATATGAACGTGCTCAGTTGCATCGTATTATCAACCACATTTTAATTTCTCAAAGTGGTTCATATCAAAGGGTTTCTTACACGGACACACTTGTTTTGTATGCCCTAATCCCTAAAACATAAATCTCCTTTGCCTATTTGATGGCTAGATACATGTTTGATTCTGTTAGAAGTGTGAAGGATAAAGCACTACCTTATGGCATGTTTTTGACTTGCATATTTGAGACTTTTGGTGTTGATTTGTCAAATGAGGATTATGAAAATAAACATTCATACCTAAAAGGGGGTGGTTCAGTGAAACAGCAAAAAGGACCAACTCGATCTGAGAGAGTGGTTCTAGATGATGATGATGATGACGAATACATCCCAGATGACTCTCCTCCTCCCTCCACTGAGGGTACTTCCATTTCCACTGGGAAGAAATCTGCTCTGCTGAATGTAGTCAAGGATGTGGCTCAAGAGTTTGTTTCACAATCAAATCACTTAATTGCCATGAGCAAGGAACGAAGGAAGCTAGCTAGCAAGCATGAGAACTTCCTGAAGAAATCAAGAGATAGGGTGGCTGTGCTCATGACCTTCATTGATAACATTAATAATGATGAAGACATTGCCACCGATGTTGAAGAGGAAGCTGCTTCGGAGGGGGATGGTTCTGATGCCTAAGATTTGTCTCATGAAAACTGCTGCTGCTGCTCTCTTTTTGTCTCATGAACTCTATTTATTTATTTTTTGCAAATTGTTGAACTGTTTCTTTTTTGGATGACTGTAATAACTCTTAATACTGCTGCACTTTTGACAGTTTAGTTAGTACTTTGATCCGTGCTCTAACTTTTTTCTGCAGGATACAAGATTTTTTGTTGTTCTATTTTATTATCCTCCCTTGATGACAAAAGGGGGAGTAATAGCAATAGAATAGGAAGCAATAGGATAGGATATGTTTGCATGTTGAATATTTCTCCTGCAGCATATTCAGGTTGAATACTCTTTGCTGCATTAATACTTGTTTTCACATGCTGAAGCAATAGGATAGGATATGTTTGCATGTTGAATATTTCTCCTACAGAATATTCAGGTTGAATACTCTTTGCTGCATTAATACTTGCTTTCACATGCTGAATCTGTTTGATGGTATTAGCTTGATGATTGGGCTGATTATGTAATGTTGCTCATTTGATACTCCTTATACAAGATATATTGTACATAGCTCTTTATTGTGCTTTCTTTAAGTATAATGTGAAACAGGGACAAAGAGGAAAGCATAAACCCAGGGGGAGTTAATACTGAAAAGGAAAGGGGGAGCAATATAAAAGCAAATGAAAAATATCAAAGGGAGTTTTCTAAACCTTAATCAAATTCACTTCCTTTTGATTATTGCTTAAATCATGTTTGTCATCTAGGGGGAGATTGTTGAGTTAAGAAATTAACTAAATTAATTAGTGATGACAAACATTATTTTTAGGCAAAATAAATAATTAGTGTTGATCAAATTTTAATAGCATATTACTAATTATTTATTTCATGTTGCAGGCCAAATTCATTCAAGCAGCCCAAAATGGTATAAAGACAATATAGCAAGGCTGATGGGTAAAGCCCAAACAAAAGCAAAAGATAGAAGCCAAAGAAATCAGATGGGCCAAACGGGTTACATGAACCAAACTGATCCAAGCCCGATTTGATTTTCAATTCCCACCATATTGCTCCAACCAAAGCAACGTTCCCCTCCTCTCAAATCAAGTCAAATCAAACATTCAGAAAAGTAAGAAAGAGAAAGAGCTTCTTCACCAAACTAAACACCAAAGAAGCAAAAGAGAGAAAGGTTAAAGCTTAACACACAGAAATCTAATCAGAAAATCCAAACCAAATCAAGCTTAGGTCAAAGGTAATCCATCTCATTTTGCTTGCATCAAATCTTCTTCTCTTCTTCTCAACTCTTTGCTATATCCGAAAATGGCATTCAAGAAAAAGTGGTTCTCTGCCCTATTCTGTTTTACATCTACGGTCACAAGTGATACTTGGGGACCAAGTAGCTTTTCTATGGCTAAGATCAAGTTGACCATGAGAAGATTTCTATGGTTACTGCTTTGTGGCTTTCGGTCAAGATGAGGAAGTCAGAGGGAAAGTTTCTACTCTGAAGATTAAGGAGAAAAAGTGAATATGTGGTTGGTGAAGCTCAAGGCTCAAGATGCTAACCTTGGAAGAAGGACCCAGCAACATGCAAGGAGTTAAAAGAAGTTTTTCTGTTCATTCAGAAAAGAAGGAGAGAAAACCAGAGTTTGAAAGTTTTGTTCTGAGAAGAGCTCTTTGAAGAAGTTCAATTAACTGGACAGTGTAACCTAAATCAAAGGTGCATTCCGCCAGTATGAAGAACTGAATCAGAGGCTTGCTTATCTGGTTTTTCGCATAGCACAGAGGCTGTTGATGAAGTCAATCTCCTTCATGTTTTTACTGATTGTAATGTATTTTTCAAAGCTTATCTTTCTGTAATTTCTTGAGAGAAAAGGCAGTGTGAGAAAGCTTGAGAAAAAGCCATAAGTGAAAAAGGCTGAGAGATACACTTGAGAGAAAAGCCTAAAGTTGTTTTCTGATTTCTTTAGGTGTGATTGTGTCTTGTATCTTGTACCTGTAAGGTGTCCCTTTCTTAGTTGGGTTAGCACTAAGAGGTATAGTTAGGTATTAGCATAGCCAATGTCAAGTTAGGTTAGAACTTGAGTGTGATAGGATTGGGTTAATCCTGTGTTATTGGTGTATGTAATACTGTTAACTATAGTGAAATTCTTCCATAGTTGTGGAGGAGACTGGATGTAGGTTGCATAGCACAAGGCAACCGAACCAGGATACTTGCTGGTGTTAGCTTTTCTCTTCTCTGTTGTGTTCTGTTTTCTGACATTCATGAGATAAAAATAAATTGTCTCATAAATTTCCGCTGCTGAGTTCAAACACAATCAAAACTGCAAAGTTATTTAAAAGGGTAATAACAGCAACTTAAAAGGAAGACATAAATTCAACCCCCCTTCTCTAAACCTACCACAACCTTCATATTAATATAAAAATATGGAAATGGACTGATGGTTTGATTTATAATAAAATTAAATTTATATTTATAATCAAATTTGATCTTTTTATTCTTTATTTTTAATAAAAAATTGTGCAGTCGTTCGGCTGTTTAATATTTTGATCGTTTCTTCAAAATCTCCAACCTACTTGCATGTAATTAATTTGTTAGCAGTCCATCCATATCTGTTTTATTTATTATTGTTTGATATTGAGGTTGTTTAGCTACCTCATCATGTACCAAATAACAATTATAGATATAATATGAAACCAAATGACACATTTGCATGTCCTTTTTGCAAGTTGAAGATACAATAACAATAGTGAACTATCACATTAGAACAAATAGAAATGTACACTAGCTTCGAATAAGGTACATTAATATTTTAACAAATATATGCACCATTTTATGTATATTATTTTTTTATTAAAAATAATTTCTAAAATTAAAAGATAAATATTTATTATTTAATCATACAATAGAAAAATAAATGAGTTTATTTTGACCTTAGAGGGTAGAGGATGAGTAATTGCTCCTTAATAATTTGCATGCATATTATTCAAAGGGATCGGATGAAAGAGCTGCATCATTGTCTTTATTTTAGAAAGAGATGTTATTTGAAATTTAAACAAGTAGAAGTAAAGTGTTTATTCACTTTATTAACATCCAACACGTATAATAACAATAAAAAATAAAAGTCCAAATCTTAAATTAGAAATAAGACTTGTTATTTGATTCCAGGTATACGTAAAATACAATATTCAAATAATAATACGTTTCTTTAATTTCAAGTAAAACCTAAAAATTTAAGATAATTTATTACAAGTCTCACATCTCTTAAACAAAAAAATTTTAAATAATCTATAAATATGAGACTGAGATATTTTTTGCACTATCAGTTAATTTTTTTGAGTTGAGTTAACTCCATATATCTCAATTCTAATATAAGTTGATTAATTAGACTGTTATAATCATTATTCATATATATACTTGTGTGAACTAAATTTTTTAGCTATTATTATTATTTTGTTAGTTTTTCTTCTAATGACCTCAAAATTCATGAATAATTGGAACTCAACAGGAATAATTAATATTCATTATTCGATTCGGAAATGTTTGGTAACAAAAAAAATTAATAAAAAACAGCTATAACTTGCCTTATTTAGCATTTATTAATTGTTGCGACAATTAATGAATGCTAAATAAGGCAAGTTCTGACTAATTTTTTTTGTCTATCTAATATTACCCATTCAACTTTGGCATCACACGTGTCTCAATTTTGTGGTGATGACTATTAATACTTACTTGCATGATAATCTCTGATCATCACCATACCTTGTTTTGTTTTGTTTATTCAGTTATTGAGAATGTTAAACTTACATCATCATCGTATATAGAACACGCGTAATGTACATCGAACCAAAGAGAAAGAAAAAGGGTATATATACATACATGTATAATACTATAAATCAGGGAATTTAATGTGAAGTAGGGAATTGTCAAACAATTGGACTTTTGCCTTTGACGATGATATATTGCAACAAAGTCACACTTTTGCGTGTATATATGTGGTGCATACAAATAAAACATGGTGATTAAATCACATGTGGCTGTGATTTCATAGCTAAATGACTAATTATTTGTTCTTCAGTAAATGGCTTACCACAATGAGAGTAGTCAGCTAGTCATTATCGCCTTTTTTTTTTTTGTCCTTTTTCATGATATTTTTAAATTTCATAGACTAAAAATTAATTTCTCGTAAATTTGAATTCTATTTAATAATTTTTTATTATAGACGAAATTTAAATCTTCAATACTTACTTAAGTAAATTAGTATAATTAACAATTAGATTAACCTATTTTTTCCGTATATAAACGGGGTTTGAACTTTGAAGTCCCAAAAAAAGACCTACATGCGAAGTATACAGGA
>NC_029778.3:51858930-51861524 GCF_000817695.3 Arachis duranensis
CTTCTTGTTCATCTTCAACCAAGATATTCACTACCTCTCTTAAAAGAGTATCCCAAAAATAATTTCTAATTCAATCTTTTTATGCACTAGACAATCTCCATATCTTTTTTTTTTTAGTAAATGACAATCTCCATATCTATTGTCTTTTCTATAGACTAACCCAAGTTGACTAAACAACTGTCTTTTTCTTTTCTCTTGGTCTGGAAGCAATTGTCGTGTACCCTAATAAAACTTAAGCCCAACAATCAGTTTTCGATTTAGGGCTTAGGCCCATGTTGATGTTAAAAGTTTCTCATGTCCCAAAAAAAGTTTCTGGTATACTGATGCCGTTATTAATGTTTATGTAAAACATTTTGTATGAAAAAATAATTTAAAAAATTAAATCATACCATCAAGATTATCATTTAGTTTGATTAACAGGAAAACATTTATTGCACATCATTTTTATTATTATATATTTAAATACTTAATATTCAAGGGTCCATAGCTCAGTGGTAGAGCATTTGACTGCAGATCAAGAGGTCACCGGTTCGAACCCGGTTGGGCCCTAATGTATATTTTTTCATCTAGCCTCCTATCCTAAATTCAAAGTTTAATTAATCATACTAGTTTATGGATAATCTACTTTTGCTTATTTAGGCCACACGGTGTATCTTATGTTTGCCACTAACTATATATGAATGCGGCACATGCTTAACAAAGAGTTCATCTAGATTCTGAAGGAACCTATTACTTTATGTAAATAAATTAAAAAGGATTTTCAGAAAATGCGTTAAATTAAAATAATGGGAAAAGGCTCTAATTATGATCCAAATATCCAATCCTTGAACGGATAACGCAAAATTTTATCCAATCCTTCATCTGAATTATTGTGATGATGAGCAATGGATATATAGATGCTTTTCCACTTCTCAAAAGAGCAACCTATACTACTTTAATAACAGGTTCCAATCTTTGGATCTAAAAGATTTAAACATAATTCCCATCTGGCTAATTCAGATAACCTTTGATTTTTGAATGGCTGGACAAAAAAGAAATTAAAAGCAATTGATTCTTTTGCATCCTAAGTAGTAGTGTGTCACTAAGCATACATAAACTAAAGTAATGGGGGGACAAACTTCTCCCATAATTGACAATTTAATCATAAGTATATTGTTGTTATAACCGGAAAAAAACAGACACAAAATAATGGATTAATTGCCCTTTAATTAGTTTTTAATGCTTGAGATGCAACTTTTGTTCTATGACCTGCTTTTACTGAACAAAACTTTCTATTGTAAATTTAAGTAAACTTAACCTTGTTAATAAATGATTTTTTAAAAGATATAATTGTTGATGTATATTTTTTTTATCAGTTTAAGTTTTTGAAAAAAAAAATTATAATATAATATCAGAATTGTTATGACTTAATAGTTTAGAATTTAATTTTATTGACCCCAAAAAAATTAGCATAAAACAACAAAATTCAGATAGATTTAAAATAGACTTTTGCGTGAAGAGACGTAATTTAATATGTAATATAATTTATTTTTGATATGTTTTTTTCTTTGACTTGGTTTAGATGAGTCTGCGGCTATTGTAGTTGTTTTGATTTGAACTAGCTTTGTTGTACTTCCCTCACTTTTTTCACTTTTGTGAGGTTGTAAGCATCGAAAAAAAGAGAGTATGTTAGAGATGTCATTTGTTATGTGAATTTCTTTTTATTGACAATAGAGGTAGTTTCGTGACATTTTTAATTAGTGTAACTACTTTAAAAATTTTTGTTAGATTAAAACATACATAGGAATTTTATTTATATATTCATGTGATTCGATGAAAACATATATCAAATTTAACAGTTTCAAAATATGTGGATGAAATTCTGGGGTACTACTCGGAAGCATCAAATAATAATATTGCAGTGTACTTAATGGTAGAGAGACATATTTCAGATTTAGTGATAGTTTTTGTTAATCCTTTGGATTCTATCTTTACCTTTAATTTTCTTGTTCTTGTTGTTCCGTAAATTCCGTGAGGACAACTAGTACCTCTTACTTAGGATTTAAGCAAAATTGGAACCCTCACATGATGCTTTTGTATATATAACACAAATAAAGTACAAGAAATTGAAGTTGAAGACTCTTAATTCTTAAACATGGCCCCCATTGGATAGGATATATATCAAAGTAAGAAATTGCATGGGAGACCACCACTATTTTATATATATAAATATATCCTATTGTATTATTTTTTTAATTCTTACCAATTATTTTATTTATTGGATGGATCCATAAACTGCGAAATCTTTTTTTTTTCTATCTCTATTTCTATTAGCGGAAATGAGCGTTTTGATTTTTTGTTGACTAATAATTTGAGCAAGTCTTGAATGGGTTTTCGAAAGTTTAATATATATAAACGAATTTTTATCCTACGTTTTTGAGTTATATACTCTAGTTTATTTTTGCTCATGATACTTTGATGAATAATAATTTAATTTTTTTTTCAGTTATTATTTTTTCTGTTTAATCTATATAGAATACACTATATTTTGTTATGGAAGAATATGAGAGAGTAAATAAAATTTATTATTTTTTATTAATAACTAATAATATTTT
>NC_029778.3:51861565-51870541 GCF_000817695.3 Arachis duranensis
ATTTATTGTGTATAAAATATATTGTTCATTTGACAATTCTTTTATTATACTATTATGAATAATTTTGATTATTTTAGTAGATAATTATTTAATTAAAAAATATGTAAATTCATATAATATATAATGACTAATTAATTTTATAATTGATAATATTTTTGTTATAAATTATTACGTTTCGTGTGTTGGCTAAAGTTTGGAATAAGGCGGCTAGGTTGGAATTTGCCACCACTAAATCCAACATACAAGCTTCCTTTGGTAACCAAAAGATTTTCATTTTTATTTATTTATTTTCGTTTTAAATTTTTTCTTAGTCCTATATATCGTTTAAACTTTAAAGTAATTAAGCACTAGTTTTATAACACTAGCTACTTGAAAGCTTTTTTGGCAGAGTCAATATTCAATGGTTGAGTAAACAATTATTTAATTATAGAAGTGGCCAAAAGCAATAAGCCAAAGCTCTTTTCTTCCTTAGCTTGCACTATGCTATATATAATAAACATTTTGTTATTAAAGCAATAATTAAAGAGAAACACAACCCTTAATATGGTAGCCTTCTATTAGGTATTTAAATATATTTTTAAAATTACTTGGCAGAAGGAAGTAAATCTATGTTATTATTGCGCATTATTTACCTGGTATAGATGTTTAATTTGATTAATCAAGTTCAAATTGTTTGGTGATACTATACGTGTAGTATATGCATAATTTTATAATAATAATATTTTGGATGTTACTTCTATCTATATTATTGATTTTAATAATTTAGGTTGCGTTTGTTTCTAAAAATAGAATAGATAAGATAGTGAGGATATGATAAGATAAGATATTGATAGATAGAAATTTAAAATTTTGTGTTCTTATATTCTATTTGATGATAAATTAGAATAAATTATGAAAATTTAATTTATTCTCATTTTTTTCATTAAAAAATTTGAGATGAAAAATATAACAATAAAAAATATAATTATGAAAAATTAACAAGAATAATAAAAAAAAAAATAAGTTGTGTCTCTTATCAGTGTCTCTGTGTCCTTTCTATCAGGATAGACACAAAATATACTAATTCAAGGTCTCTGGACACATTATCTCTGTCTATATCTCGTCTGCCAAATATAATTTTGTATTTCAGTGTCCATATTTCAGATCATGTCTCTATAAATAAACACAGTTTTATTGTTAATATTTATTTCTATGCATTCCAAGTGTCACAAATCGAATGGTTTGAAGTAAGAATCTAATAATTTACTTTTATGTGCCAGCCATGCATTACATATAGTAACTAAAATCAAATCATGAAGTTCCACTACTAAACCTAAAAAATTCATGAAATGATAGCGTATGAAGGGGTTGAGTCCTTAGTCATAGGCCAGTAGGACAATAAACAGCGTACCAAAATCTCTAATAACAAGGTTATTATTGTAATTAATAGGAAAATTGAGGAGGAAAAGACATACAAAAGAAGAGTGGGGAAATAAGAGAATGCTTAGCATCAAAGAAAATGAACTTTTGCTACCTGCCCCCACTTCTTTGTGTAACATACCTTCTAGCACCATTGGCGTCTTCCCCTAGATTTTTGGAAAGAAATTAAAATCTAGCAAAATGCATATAAACTAAAAGATATAAAAATGTTTGCTTCCATGATATTTTTCCTTGACATGCATAGATTTTTCTTGTGGTCTTTTTCTTCAAATTTACGGAACTTGTACCGATATTTTCTTACAAAAAATATCATATAATTTAGAATCATGCTAATTAGTATTGAATATTGATTTTATGCAATTTTTGCCTAAATTATAATAAATAAAGAGATAATAATAATCTAAAATTATTTTATTTAATTTAATATTCATAATTTTATATATATAATATTTATAATTACATATTTATTATATCTTATATTATTCAATTATTCTATTGGTAATTAAAGTATACAAAATAAACTAATTTTATGCTGTTTTTGATTGATTTTTAATTTTATTGTCTCCAAAAATAAAAATATTTTTGTTTTAACATTGTGGTAACAAAATATTTAACTATTCACAATTTTTGATATTAAATTACTATAAGTTTATAACCATCCACAATAATGTAACATGTTCGTATAATTTTATTGTACGAAAATATAAAACAATAATTTTACATAATATTAATTCATAGAAGTTTCTATGAAAAGCCAAGTGGATGCACCGTTCTTCCTGTAAAATCAAACCAATTTGTTGGTGACCTTTAAATATTAATTCATACAAATATTTGCTCATATACAGCGACGTCCCCCCAAAATTGCGCGCGAGTGTACAAAAATGACACGGTTAAAATCTTAAACCAGATTTAATTACATTGACTTTAAATTAAATGAAATTAATTAATTTATTAAAATTTATTTATTGAATAATGGTAGCTGCTAGCTAGCTCAATCATAATTTTAGATTGCACCATGTTTATATACATTCACAATGATATTGACTGCTCAACCACCACTTCCAATTATTACAAGACAAAACAAACATTCGAAGAAAGAGACAAGGTTTATGCATGAATCGTTCAAAGTATTAAATAATAAAAGGGGAGTACTACTTAAATAATGATCATTTTGAACAACATTAATAATTACTAATAAAATAAAAATACATTATATCCTAATTTAATGTTATTAATTAAATTTAAAATTAATTTACTCTTTTAATCTTATTAATTTATATTATTCACACATTATTCAAAAATATTATTGATAACTTATACTTTTCGTAATAAAAAAATAAATATATATATATATATATATACACACTCGAAATTCCAATAATTGAGTTGCACGAAATCCGTTGCTAGACTCAGATTGCATTTTGAAATCCAAAAAATCTAACACAAGAAACTCGTAGAAATGACACATAAGTAGCCACATTAAACGGCGGAGTTTACTTGAATTGTTATAAAATTTCGTGGATGAAAACTCAACCACGTATTCTCGTTTAAATTGAAGGGCAACCATATTTGATTATTTCTTCTTTTTTTTTTAACATTCCATTAATTAATAACTGGATCTTTTTTGGTAAAAAATAAAATTTTTATTAAATTTAAAAAAAAATATGTTGTACATGATAATTTTTTCCATTTTTTCTGGTAAAAAAATAATTTTTAATCTTTACCAAAACTTTACTCTTTATCATAATATTATTCTTAATCATGATTAATTAGTCTTTAAAAAAAACAAGTATTATTGATGTAAATTTCTATATAAAAGAATTAATTAGTATTTGATTGATAGTCTTTTTTATTAAGGACTCAATACACTATTCATCATGATTTCCATAACTAAATATTTATCATGAATGAACCCTAAGTAATTAACCCGTTAAAATAATGATTTGAGATGCAAAGTATATGCAACAATAATATTAAGATTCTAGCATCCATGGGAGCTTATATATATATACAAGTCAACTTTTATACAAAGCTGCATCGACCCAAAAAAGAAAAAGCACATAAAAGCATAAGAAGTACTTTGAATTTTGCCATGCGGTCAAACAGTATATCATGCATGCTTTCCCGTTGTGCCTAATTAAAGAGACACTTTCTCACGTTTAAAACTATTCATTCCTCAAGCAGCCCCTAATTATAATTAAATGCAAGCTAGCACCATGCATTACTAATTATCAATAATATTTCGGAGGGAATAAAAAATCAATTAAAACAGTTTAAAATGATCTCATTTAATATTTATTAATTATCGTTAAAATCATTGTTAGGTATAATAAATATATCGTTACGAATATTATGTTATATAAAATAATACTTAAAGAAGAATATCTGCTTTTTGATGACACATTAATAACTTGTGTTGATACGTAACAGGACCTGCAACAACAATTACTATATTATATATTAGCCTATTACAACCTAAAGTTTTCTTTAATTTAATTTCTTATACACAAAATACATCATTTAATTCTTTTTTCTTCTGGCATATGGTAACATGAAAACAATCATTTTAGGCACGTATTTTGAGCATACAATTATAAGTAGGATTATGGTAGGTAACTAATAATTTTTTTGAATAATATGAATTAGAGGTATATATAGGTCGGGTCACATTGGGTTTGGCTTAACTCAGATTCGCCTTGAAATATAGATCGGACTTAATTTTTAGACTCTAATCCGATCCTAAATCCGATAAAATCTATGCACTTTCGGGTTGGGTGAAAACTTGATAAAAATCGGATAAAAATCAGGTCTTTAGCATGTAAAAATTACCTAATCTCCAATCATTATTTTACAATTCACATAGTAAAATTTACCTAAAAAAAATTATAATAAGAACCAACCATTATCTAAAATTAAAACATAATCATAATCACTACTAATATTATCTAATAACACCAAATATTTAAATCAATACAAATAACACTATTATGTATTAGTCTAAAGTTTTATGCATTTTAAACATAAAACATTAACTTATAATCTTATAATAACTAATAACACAAAATATTAAGATTTACAATATTTAAATTTCACATAAGAATAGTCATCATTCATCACTAATAACACAAAATATTAATTGTGTATGATGATCGAGCCACTGGGTCGAGTTCGGGTGACCCGAGTTATGACCGGATCTATTTTTGAGACTCTTACCCGACCTTAAATCCGATGAAATCACACTAAATTAGCTCCTAAAGTGTTTAGGGCCGAACCGGGTCTTCGAGCCGGATCGAATCATGTACACCCCTAATATGAACAACCACTAATTAAATTAAAACACACTACATCTTCAAATTATTCATTTAAATTTTAATATTAGAATAATCATTTACACACCTAATAAAATAAACATCCGATATATTTATTATTTACATTATTTAGTATTTTCATTGTGTACCTATATTTTGGCTTATAAGTAATATATATCTAAGAATGATTGTGATGGCATGAAGATTGATTACACGTGAAGCATGTCGAAAATAGAAGGCAAAGGTGATGAGTTCTAAAAGTGACACATGTCTCCCAATCAAACTTAGATTAATTAATTTTTCCTTACAATAATTTCATAGAAAAATAGTAGCAAACACTTCACCTAAGCTTTTGGCTTTACGAGCTGCCACCTTTCAATTCAATTGTGATTGTTGATAAAAGTTAAAAATGACTAGGTCCTTTTATTTGTTTTAATTTAATTTGAGTGTGCCATCTTTTTTAATTTGCCCACAAGAAAGAACAAATCCAGGTATCCACCTCACCTACAATAATTATTTCCAGAAATTGACATTTTGGAATTTGCTGTTAATTATTTAACTATTTATTGTTCATAATAGTAACTCATCAACTTAACAAACTTTGTCTGACCTACCCCGCTATTAATTAAATCATTGTCTTATCATTTTCATTTGATTTGATATCAGCAGTATTAGTGGTGCCATTTACACTCTAATTTTGACAAACAAATCATGTTTAATAATTTCCTTTATTTAACAAGCTATCCAATATAAATCACAAGGCATTTCACTAATAATAAAAAGTTCCAGTTAGTTTGAACATTTATGTAAATTTTGTATACATTTTTTTATTTTTCTTATATTAAAATTTGTTTAGAGTCAATACAATTAAAATTGAAGTATTTAGATTATAAAAATTCTGGTATTATCTCATGAAATTATTTGTCTAATCTATAAAATTTAAGTTAATAAAATAAAAGAGAGACATAAACAGTTATATTTCTAATGTCTACTCTCTAATCCAAAATTTATGAATATATATTTAGTTAGTAGATGAAATGAATTAAAATGTATAATTAATTAATTGACATTATTAGTTCATAATAAAAAGTTATTTTCAAATTGCCTTGTGTTATTACAGCCTTGAGGCATGTAAATGGTAATGGGAACCTAAAAAGCATAGCATGTTAAACAAAGTCAATATTATTGCCACCTTTTTCTTCGTCTTTAATTTAATTTCTGTAGAGAGGTGACACTTTAGTTGATTTATTATATCTATATAGCAACCACTTAAGCATCAGAAAAGTGGTATATTGGAAAACTTGAAAATCTCATTAACTTGGCATGAAAAAGGGGAAGAAATAAAGAAATAAAGAGGAAAAAGCAAAAGTAAGGAAAAGAGAAGCAAAATTAAAGTTATTAAGAAAGGCAACAATATTTTGATGAGGGGCCAGCTATATAATTTTACTTAGTCATTATTATTATGTTAGTGGAATCATATGAAGAGTGGGGTTCGTTTTGTTGCTGTAAAATTAAACCCAATTTAATTAACTTCTAATCCAAATTAAAATATTTTGGATCACCAATCACACCAATCATATGCCATAAGTCCAAATAATTCAAGATTATGTTGCTAATGACTGTTGGTATAATATTGTGTTATTCATCATCTAGCCAGCTAGAGAGCATAATAAATATATGGAATAATAATAATAATCAGGATGATTATTAATAAAGCTTGATTATTATGCATGTTAGGAAAGAGATGCATTATTCATTGTAGATGCAAAGATTCAATATATTCCGAGTACAAGGAGGTGTACGCAGGGAGAAAATAAATAATAAATAATAAAGATTCCTTAAATTCCAATCCGATTTATTCGTATATTCACTCATATAGCTATAAATTATTGATTTTATTATTGTTTATTATTACACGTTGAAGTGGAATACAAACATGTATATCTTTATTAATTGAACTCAGGATCATGATGATGATGAAAACATATATCCAAAAATATGATGAACTAATAATAATTAACATTAATCTTGCTTCCTTAACTCCTTGTAGAACCTCTTGATGAACTCTTCCGCCGCCTTATCAACCTGGTGGTCATCTTTGTCGTCGTTATAAAGCGGGAACGGCGAGTCCGTCACTCTCAGCTGCCTCACCATTGGACTCCGCCCGAACCCTGGAAGCGCCGGCGAAGCCTCCACCATAGCCATCATCACCTGATCATTATTATTATTATTGTTGTTGTTGTTTAAGATCTCCAACACCGCCTTGAGCGCGTTCGCGGTGACCACGTCGTCGTCCAGAGTGGGTGGCGCGTGAGTGCATGCGAAGAAGTGGTGGTTGTGATTGCGGTGGCGCTTGCCGATTGGGAAGAAGTAGTGGTTGTTGGGAGTGTTGCTGCAGCTGAACTCGTACTCCCTTGGGGCGGAGAACTGTAGATTAGGGTTGTTTGAGTGGTGGTGGTGATGGAACATGAGGTTGTAGATGGCTTTTCCGGCGAGCTTGCGGCGGCGCTTGAGGAACATGTTGAGATCCATCACGAGCTTTCCCTTTGATATGCCTCTTCTAAGCATGAAAAATACTACACGTACCATGTTCCACACTTTCTTTGCCATTATTGGTATATTATTGCTTTCCATTTTTGAGTGAGAGAGAGAGAAAGAAGAGAATTGAAGAGAGAATGGATTGAAGAGAAGGGAAGGGGTGTGAGGACCTTATATAGTACTCATTAGGAATCAACTACCTTAAGCTTGTGAACCAAAATGTTATTATATGTATATAACAGTAGAAATTCATTTTTACTTAGCCCTAACTTTATAATAATTTACAATTTAAATCAAATAAATTTTAAAAAATTACTTCATGTTAACAAAAAAAGGTTAATTTCTTAACATTATTTTGTATATAAATATAAGAGTAATGCTTATCACTAATAAAATAAAAAGCTAAATATTAAATAATAAATTCTAAATTTTAAATTATAATAGTATAAAAATATTACTTATATCCTTAATACTTTTCTATAATAAGTCGATTATTCACGTCAATAAATAATTTAATAATTTAATATATTTGATTAAATTATTAAAAATAATATACGCATTTATATGTTATTATCTTTAATCTTCGTACGAAGACCCTTTTTTTAGATCAAGTATAGTCATTATTGTATAATAATACATCCTGTGCTAGAATTATAATAACCTAACCCTAATTAAGAAACCTGGGTGCATACACCACATACTAGTTTGGATACTTTATGTATTTCTTTTATTATTTTATTGACCCCATCGATCTATCATTATTGGTGGAGTGCTGCGCTTCCTTTTTGAGTTTGAGATATTTTGGAATAATTCATACCAGACATCCTTTTGGGGTTTGCTTTTTTATTTTATTTTTGAAAGATCTTTGTTTTCATTTCTAGATTGGTGGCTATTACTTAATATATATGTAACAGTGAATGACCTAAAGCCAAAGGCTATAACTATTTATGTGTTTACATCCATTAGAAAAATGTTCAAGATACATCAGAATTAAGAATTCTCATCATTTATTCTATCTTTAACTTGATAAGAGGAATATTTTGCTTAAAGTCAAATATAATAAATTAATAATTAAATAAACAAGAAATAGTTTCTCTTCGAATTGGTAATATTGAAATGATATACACTCACAAAAGCTAGTAAGCGGGAGGATTATTATTAGTTCAATGTGCAATAAGCTAAGCAAATTGAATTTATTACACAATAAGAGCTGTATGTAAGATTGGCAATAATATCCAGAATACATTATACATATTATTTTAATTTATTGGATAAAACAAGAAATAAAAGACATGGATACCCTGATGACCTAAAACGCAACATGGACTATAACCCTCTCAAGTCTCAAGAGAAAGAAGGAAAAACAAGAAGTGGCACCACATACCAACTTCCAAAAACTATAATTTATGTATGCATGGGTTCAAAGACCTGAAAAAAAACCCTTATAATGAAGGTGACTTGGGTCTTCTTCCCATTACACACAAATTGAAACATCGGTCAGCAGAGAGAAAATTATAGGGAACAGGTAAACAAAGATAGTACATAACCATGTTCCCCTTAATTAGTACGAAAAAGTAGCTCATTGAAAATTATACGTATACAGACAAATTGTCTAAAATACATTAATTTTTCAATTACTACTTTTTCTAAATTGATAGTCAAAAACCGTTAAAGAACATAATTAATTTGCAAGAGTGAGATCACTGATCTC
>NC_029778.3:51870591-51892903 GCF_000817695.3 Arachis duranensis
CTTGCAATGGATCCTATCTTTGGTCCATTGTTGGTGTCCCTAGGGTTAAAGGACTTAGCCCTTCTCCCTTCCATTTTGTTCTTCTTCAGCATGGCTTTCATGGCTTCAGCTTGGAACAAAACAGGGAAAGCCCTACCATACTTGTTGAACCTAACACAAGCATTGATGTGTGAGTTCAGTGCTTCCTCCTTCTTCCCTCCGTTCTTCTCCAACTCTTCCTTCACCGCCTCCGAACACAACCCGCACACAAACTTGCCGGAGAATTTGGCGCGAACGCGGCCTATGTACTCCGGCGTGCACTCTTCGGACATGCCACAACACTCGCACTTTGCATCCTCTACCTCACTTATTGGTGTAAGTGTCTTCAAATCATTGATCTCTTCTTTCGCCAGCTCGAACGAGATGTCTGAGAAGGTCCGTTGAATATGATTATTATTACATAGTGACTGCTTCGGTGGCTTCGCAATGTTGTTCCTACACAAATTAGGGTTTGAGAAACTCTCTCCACAGGGAGCCATACTTTTGAATTGAATTGAAGTTGGTTACTTTGAGAGAAAATAAGAGCTTTGGTCTTGAATAATGAAACTACAGTGAATATATTAAGTTGTTGGAGAATGAAGGAAGGATCCTATTTATAATGAATCTACTTGTTTCTAAGGATGAGACAATTGTACATGTGTGGATCTTAGAAACTGGAATGTCAGTTTTCAAGATCGTGAACTCGCTAGATTTTTCAGGAAAGGATGTGATGAGTCGAGTAGCTTTTATTTCAAATCAGAGGTCTGTAATCTGTATACAATGCAACTGGACTAATAACTTGCAATCCATGCTGATGGGTAGTTGTGGCTACAAGAAAAGGTATGGTTCACCTGCATTAACAATTAATTATCATCATGATTTCTTTATCTAGCTAGTTGATCATACTTAAATAATAATGTATATACACACATTCAATATTTAATTTTTACATTATTCAGGGTAGAATAAAGACATTATTGTGTGAGTGTATCAAAATTTAGAATAATTTAAATTCTCCAAAATAAAATAAGTGTTACAAAAAAAAATTGATCAATATTGAATAATTAAAAGTTCATTTCTATATTTATTTTTAATATAATTTTGTGGGTTCTACTAAATGATTAGTTTTTCATCTCTTGTCCACTATACAAATATGCTCCATTTAGAGGATCTAAATATGTAGTATTTCCTAATTGTTACTCTCTTGGCCCTTCGGTATCCACTCATTTTAACTTTATCTCATGTAATTTGGATTGCCATGATGGCCATGCTTAATCAGCACACTGAAAAGAAAATCTTTCAAGAAAATGAAAAAAAAAAAATAACTTCCTTTCTTTTTGTTAGGATGATGTACAAGGATCAATGTATCATATCCATGCAATAGGAAAGTTAGTTGACATTAATAAAAAGTTGTTCCCTTTGGCAATTGCATTATTCATATGTGGTCCATTGCAAGCAGAATACCAATTACTATAAAGTGTGGGGTGTATTCACATGTTGGCACGGTGAAACCATACATATATACTTTGGCTCTACTTTTTCTGCTTTAGTAAAATATAATTACATGAAGGAAGAAAGGGACTTGGCTATGTATGGAGCACGAGCTTTTACTCAATATAAGGAAGATATTATTCAATAAAGTTGCAGTCCCTATCTATCTAGTGAATCATGCTAGAGCCTTCAAGGTAAGGTAAACATGATGCAAGAATAATCTCCATGGATCCTCTCAATCAAATCTTGACTATATTTTGTTCTTCGCATAATAGTAAACTTGCCCCAAAAATGATTTGAATTTGAAATTTTAAAATAGTCATATTTAAAAATAAAATAAACTTGGTTGATTTTTGCTAACTGAGGCCTTTTTGCTCCATCCAACGGTTTAAATTTACTAATTATTACTAAACTTTTATAGCTTCCGTAAATTTGGTCACTGTGATGAGGCAACCAAATGAACAGGGTTTGGTGAAAGTACTGCCTAGTAAGGAAAAGTATCACTTATCTTTTATTTATGTGCATCTTAATTGTGTAAACGATTTCAAAACTTGACAGTAAAATTATGTACTATATATATAATAATAATAGACTGGGAATCAGACATTAATAAACATAACAACGTAGGTTAACACATAAAGTAGGTTTTACAGGCAATCCAAGTCTTAGGCATCAAATATAAGAAATTAAAACAACAGCAGCCAACAAAATATGTCTTGAAGAGTTGGTGTTCGACACTTGCGGTTCCTAGACTTAAAACACATAATGTTTAAACAAAAGACCAATTCATAAACATAAAGCAAATACAATGTGCATTCTCCTCTTCATTCAGCACCTTCCAAGCCACTACTCTTTCGTAAGAGATTGGTCGCCCCATACTTGAAAGACATATGCCACCTTGAAGGCATGCAAAACCCTACAAAGCAAGAGAAATCAACACAACGATCTATAAAGAGAACTGTATAAAGCAACAAAAATGCTGCAATCTGAAAAATAAAATGTAAAGTACCTGTTGAATGATTTGGGGAAACTCTGAGCAGAGAATCTTTCTGCCATGATCATCAAATATCTTCTCTAGAGTTATATCCTGCAGTGCAACTAAGGTAGTCTCCAGCATGTCAAGCCCTGCTTGGTTTGCAAAAGTAAACACTGGCAATGCCTGCAAAAACCAAGTTTCAATGAATGCTCTTTCTAATTGGTAAATGATTAAAATAACTGGAAAGAATCAAACTTGAAATCTGACTGTTATATTCTCTCAGGAGTTGCTTTAAGGTTTGAGAAATAGTGTTGTGAAATTGAAATAAATTCAAAGGATACCTTTAGAGTGCAGCACAATAATGCATCCGAGTGATGCCACAATGACTTGAGAAGAGATTCGTTCCCCTCATTATTCGATTTAAGTAGCTCAACACCCAAGTAGCACCTACAAATTAGAACTGTCAAACATCATTCTAGTGTTTGAAATTGCAGCAGGAGAAACCAGAAATTCACTCAATGTGCAAATGCAATACATGTAATCTATTAACTTATATGGATGTCTCAATCAATTGATTAATAATAAGAAAGGATCAGACACCAGAGATTATATATTAAAAACTGCAACATATCATGAATTGGTGCCACAAGTCCTTATTAAACACTTGGGCATGCACATGCCTAAAAAGAAATCAGTTCCTAATGTGAACATCTCACAGAATGTGAACTGCTGTACTAAGTTTCAGAACTGTGAAGGCAAATGACACGAGAATTTTACACACCTGTAGCTATTGCAGATCCAGCGAGCAAGAGTTTGTGCTTCAGGAGTGCCTAATGGTGTCCTAAGCCCAGCTTGTGAACTCAAATGAGAAGGTGAAAGCGCTAATGCTACCCTTTGGACTGATGATATAATGCTGCGAACATACTGGCGTGCCATGGAAGCTACATGCTCTTGCATATGGCTTTCAAATGCAAATTCAAATGCTATTGTCATCACAGATCTCACAGAGCCAGAATTTCCAGAAGTTTCATTCGAAGCTCTGTTTCCAGTGGGGCCAATATCCAGGGCAGATGCAAGGTCAAGGGTACGATTTGGATTGGATGCTTCCTGCAAATTTTGCATCACGATTTGAAAAGATAGAACCTTGTCTAAAGATAAGATATTAAATACAAACAAAATATACTACTTCAACAATAATTGAGGCTAACCTTTCCAGAATCAAGAGGAATGATGCGAAATCCTGAAGGCAGAAGGGGGGCATCATCAGCGAAGGATGCATCAATTGGAGCAAAAATAAGTTCAGCACAGGTTCCAACAGCATTCTCATCCATTCCACTACATAACTATCAAAATAAATTGAATAAACTGTAAGAAAGTATTCCAAATGGTGATTGGTGAGAAAATGACACTTCTTCCTGGACTCCACTAAGTGTCTATTAACAGAGAAAGAGAGGGGCCCCAAACCATAAACATTTTTCTCATAATAGATCATAGACAGATTAATACTTTGACTATAGACTTGGTCTACAATAACACATAGTATTCATGGCAATGTGTCGTCAGACGTGCATGCAGTTAAGCTTTAAGCAACTCGGTTAAAAAAATTCGATTCTAGCCAATGCTAACATACGAAGTCATCACACTACTTTTCTTTGAATTCCAATATGCAATCAAGTTTTACATGCTGCAAAGTGCAAATCAAGAAATAAACCAAATCCAAGGCTAAACATTAGAAGCACACCATATTTTATGGAAAATCAAAAGTGACTACAAAATCATTAAATAATCCAAATTGCGTCATATGAGGGAAATGTGACCTCAAGTTATAATAAAGAACCTAAATGTTAGCTTCTACATCTTAGACTCACATCTAGCAAAATCAAGCACATTAAGTATGGACCAGATGTTACAGGAGGAAGCAGTGAAACAAGCAAGATGGGGAAAGAAACTGAAGAAACTCACTTGCAGAAGAAAGACTTCTCTGGGCATCATTGCTTCTTCAGGAGAATGAGCAATTCCTTCCAATTTAATCACTTCCAGAAACTACCATTAATTAAAAAAAAAATTTTAAAAAAGAAGTTAGAATAGATCAATCATATAATTCTTGTTAGTTATTACAGATTTTTACACCAATATATTACCTCCTCATGCTCAATAGTGTGGGCTAGAGGAAGAATAACTTGACCCCCATAATTTCCTACGCGAGATCCTGATAAGCTACAAGGACCAACTTTAATGGCAGCAGCTGAGTACGCATCCATGTTATTGTCTGCCCATTCTGACCTGTGCTCCCGCAGGAACCTCAGAAGAATGGCTGGAGGCACATTCTGAAGAAATGGAAGACAGCCATAAAAGAGAAACATCAGAGAAATATTAAAACTTAACTATGTCTCCGGTACATTTAATTAAGAGGAGCATAATTAGAAAGGAGATAATAATTATCTTTAACTAGTGATGACAAGAGTGACACATGTTAAGGAATAGCTCAATAGAAAAGCTTGATAAATGATCAACCAAGTCTTTGTATGTCCCTTTCGTAAGGCGTAATTTAGTCAACTAAGCAACTGATAGCCATTATATTGTAACAATTTGAATTCTGTGATTCTTTTTCAGTTTAACAAAAGCTAAACTGGTCATACAAAAAAGTATTCTTGACATATAACTGTCTATAACATATTCCACAGCAATAAAATATTTTAGTTTATAACTTTAGGGAAACACAAGTGAAATTTCAAAGCATCCTGACCTGTAACAGCATTGAAGCTTTGGCACATAAAACTGCATTACTGACAGAAGGAAATCCATTGGCAAAGGAAAGATTCAGACCCATCAACTTGTCAGGTGATGAGTTCACTAGAATTGTAACATCATCAACACCATCATTACCAATCGTTGACCATCCCTCATCAGTAAATCCATTGAGTGCCTCATTGAAACCACTACAAGAAAATCAATGAGTTTTCTAAATTTAGATACAATAGATATCCACCAGAGTGCCAGTAGTATTTTTACCGGCTCAGTCTCTGGCCAAGTGCTCGAAGAGCGGCTGGTCGTCTGCCCCACCCAGTGACATTAGACTGAGAAACTTCATGTGAAATCTGCCTTAGCTGACGTAGGGCCTGAATGGAATGAACAATGTAAACAATGCAAACATCTTTTTATATAATATTGGAGCTCATAAGATGATAAATTTAAATTTAAATTTCAGTAGGATCAGTAATAGCCATGGTTGTACTGTCAATATTAATACTGATACAATATCATACCGCCATTGTCGTCTTCTGAGCCAGCACCGTTGATGATTCATACAGTGGACGCAATACTTCAGGAACACTCCAAGGCTAATAATAACATAAAAATTCCAAAATTATTTCTCAATTTTCTGTTAAATAAATACAAAAACAATAAAGCAACCAAGTTAAATTCATGTACCTCCAAATCCATATGATCAACAATATGAATGATGGAGCCACCTCCTTCACAAGGTCTTATCAGGTACCCACTAGGCAACATCTCTGCTCTAACAAAATGCTGCACAGGAGGCATGGTTGGACCATTTTGTGTATTCTTAAGAGACCTCTCACAGATCTACAGCAGGGCGGATAAGAATGATTATTATATATTTCAGGATTATGCAGTACAAATTTGGGCAAGTAATTGGACATTGGAATGAGGTTGACCATAATATCTTGCTATGGACAAATCTTAAGAACATAATCTTATAAGTCACATACCACTAAGCTTCCATCTTCCAACACAGATGTGTAGCGCAGCAACCAGAAGTCGCGAGCAGGTGCCAACGTGGTTGGCGCATATAGCTGATCATCAAGGTGTAACACATGCGTATAAGAAGTTTGCTAGCAATCAAGTTACATTTTTTTTTTGTGAACATCAATTAAGTTGCATAGAACCATTGGTTATATCTCATACTAATCAAGTTTAAATTTACCTGCATATAAAGCAGCTCAATGGTTCCACCATTTGCTGTGGGCAGCACATTCAGCACATCAACAGCTCGGCAATCACGGAACCATGAAGGTCGATCTTTGAGTATTTCTGCAACCTGAAAATTTTGTGGCTCATTATGTTGTGGAAGAACACAAGCAAGAAAACCAGTTTAGAAAGAACAAATTTCGAGCACTTACCCTTGTGGGTTCTAGACCCACCAGGCCGCAGGCTCGTGCTGCCACACCAGTGCAACCATGAGAAATAGCAACGATTCCAATGGAATCCGGACCAGGCTGTCACATAAGCAAAATGTAAGAAACAATATTCTAAAAATAGCTTGATCTTGCAAACATTTCCAATAGAATATGAACGTCATCCATGCCTCGTTCAAACATGAGAGAAAAAAAAACTGAAAATAACTAATTGCTTAACCAATATTAAGAGTTGTTAATTATTTCAGGGTTACCTTCATTCCAGGCATTTGGACCCACTCAACAGCAGTTCCAGTAGCCTTTGAAAGAAACTCTGCTAAAGTCTCTTCTGCAATGGACAAAAGCCTGGGAAGAATGACAGTGATTGAGTAAGGTCAAGCATGCACAGACAAATTTTTCCAGACAGAAACAATGACATAAATTGGTCCCAACGATCATTAATATTCCCACTAACCCTGCAGGACTTGCATCCCTTGGGGGATGCTGATTTGTCAAGCTGCGTTGACCACTAGTCACGGCTGATTCACAGCTTGTGTCTTTGGTTGGCAGAGAAGTCTGCAGAGCCAAAAAAAATGAACGCCATTCTAATTGAATTCCAGTATGTAAAGGATAACAGAGAATAAAATACTTCCTATAACCGGAGTTGCTAATATGACATCTAATTAATCAGAAAAACCTATAGATTAGGAAACTTGAAGAATGGAAACCGTTAACAGAAAAACTTCAAGGTAGTTTTAAACTGAAGTAAACCATTTGAACATAAATCTTACATTTTGGGTATGCTGACGAAAGTAGCCATTTTCATACACCAACTGAGAAACCTGCTTCTGCAACCTATCATTCTCCTCCATCAGCAGCTTGTTCATGGCTGTCAGTTTCCTATTCACAGCCTGAAGTCGCAAAGCCTCTTTCCTCTGCTTCTCTCTACATCTGAATCCACATACAATGTTAGCAGTTCCATCACCAAGTAACAGACTATTCACCAGAAAGGGGACAAAGAAATGGTTTTGATAATACCTTCTGTTCTGGAACCAAACTTTGATTTGCTTGGGCTCAATGTTGGAGAGAATGGGGCACTCGCGGATGAGCTGCTGGCGGCGAATGGAGCTGGGTTTGGGGCAGTCATGGTAGAGCCTCTCGAGGGCCTCAACCTGCTCAGGTGTGTAACGGACATACTTGCCGTTATCCAATCCTGGTTTACCATCCTTGCAGGACATTGACATCGCTACCTAACTACCCTCACAACTCACAAACAACAACAACAACAAATTCAACAGTGTCTTCACAAAACACCACCCCCAACCACACCAAAATTTGTTAACACTTCCAACTCAAAACAAAGAAGCAAGCTTTACCCACCTTCTTCTATATACAGCTTCCAATAAATGATCTTTCAATGAGTAAGTAACTAAGTATACATTTTTTTTTCGGAGATCAGTGACTTGGAAGAAAACTTATGAAGAAAACAGCGACGATCTGAATCCCGGAATCATCCACCACAACCTCTCCTGAAGGAAAATCGAAAATCCAGAGACAGCTTGAAGAAAGAGATGATACTGCCGATTGGATTGACGTGAAGAGCTCGGAAAACAGAGTGTTCCCTCCGAACCCTCGGGGATTCAGAAGGAGTTGAAACGAGACCAGTCCACTCCACCGCCGATCTTCATCATCCTCGAAGTGAAACTTTTCGAAGCTCAGCTGATCTCGGAACCATCGCTTTCAAATAATCAAACAAACACCATAGAAACACAACAACGCAGTAATTGAGCTGGTAGCATCAAAGAGGACGGAGAGAATTTAAAAAAAAAAAACACCTTTTTTGGGGGTTTCAGGGAAGTTGGTTGATTGGGGATTTGGGTTTGGGAATGAAAGGAAGACAACAAAGAAACCCTAAAGTGAAAGCGAAAGAGGGGAAGAAGGGTGGGGACCCTAGTGGCTAGTGGATGGTGGTGCTGGTTTTCTTCTTCTCTCTCTTTTTTTATTTTTATATTTATTTAATTTAATTTTCACTCTCAGATTTGCTCTGTTGTGATTGTCTTCATTTGTTCTTTCACTTTCGGTTCAAATGGAGAACAGCGCCATCTCTTTTTCTATTGTATGGACGAAAATGCCATTATTCTCGCGGCTGTTCTGACAGTGAATTGCGCCTTCAAGAGTCTGGGTCCCACCGCTCCACTATCATTATCCCTATGTATTCCCTTAAATACCCCCATAGCTCCAACCTTCTTTTTCCTTGGTTCTCATTTACTTACTTCATTAATTGTTCTTAATTATTACTTGTAGTACTCATTATTACACTACATAGTACATACTTTTCTTTTTTGATTTATCAGAGTATATGCCCATGCTACTATGCTACGCTTCAGTATTATAGTTGAACTAACTACTATAATTGTTTCCATCTTCAACTTAATTTAGCTACTTTGGATGGTATGCTAGATTTTCTCAACATTTTAACGCAAATGTTATTTTGGAATGACAAAAAATTAGACATAAAAAAATATCATTTTTTATATATACTAATCATCTACCACATGAAATAAAATTAGATTTATTTAAAGGCAATTAATTACTAGAAAAATGTTAACGCATTAGTAAATCATATATGTCATTTAAGAAATTTTATTAATGCTAAAATCACGTACAAAGATTATATTTAGTCACACAAAATATTCTTCGTTGAAAAACAAAAATTCCTACATGGACAACCATGATGCATGCAAAAAAAGTATATAATTAATCAAAAATATTTGGTAACTAAAAAAAATAAGTCAAAAACAATTATAATTTATTTTGTTTAATATTTATAAATTATTATGACAATTAATTAATATTAAATAAAATAAATTTTAACTATTATTTTCTTATTTTCCTAGCATTACAACCATTCTCCTCAACATGGGCTTTCTTCTGAATCATTCATATATATCACTTAATTTATAATGTTTGATTGCATATACTATATAGTTTCTTTAGTTTTGATACTTGAGCATAGTTGGATATCTCATCCCCTGACCCTTGGCCTGTTGACCATGACCTATGTTACACATTATTGGGAATGCGAAGGGTAGTATTGGGAAGTGAGAATGAAATATGAAAGGATGGTGTAATGAGTGGAGATACAAATAATGGCAAAAAGGGTAAAATGGAAGAAAGTAGAGGGAGCAGAATGGAAGGATAGGATGTGATGATCAGAGTCTTAAAATACACAAAAGGCAATAGCATTGGCATTGGCATTGGCAAGGCATAGTATAACGAGTTGAAGGTTGAAGAGCCACGAAGGCTTTGTTTATGTTATTGTATGTGTGGGTCAGACGGACACCATCATGACCTTTTAGCATGCGTATTATTCTTTTTAAATTTCATTTCATATTATTTATTTTCTCAAATATTTTACCGAGGTTAAATGAGAATCCGTATAGTATATATACGATGTGGCATATTATACCATAGGAAGATTATCAGGTGTTCCACTGTACTTTGTTGGAACAGCGCTGTTCTTAGCATTACTTGGGGGAGTAATTTTTTTTGTCGTTTTCCTTCGATGTTAAATGGCAATATTATCCCAAAGTGTGCGTCGCAAAATTACAATGTTGGTCAGCTTTGAGTGGGTAGTGCAACAATCCTCTCCGCGCTGTTACATTCATATTTATACAATCTCATAATTTGGTTAACTATCATCACTTGTTTTACAACAATCCCATGTCATTATCCTTGTATGAATAATTCAACCTCATGGTCAACCATCAAGTGCTTTAATTTAACAATTCAATTAAGTTTCTTTTAAAAATTATATATTTAATCTTTTATTACATTAATTTAAAAAAATAAAATAAATATTTTTAAAAATTATGAATAAATTTAGTGCTTTTTTAAAATTAAATACACATTTAAAATATAAATTAAATAAATTTAAAATTAAACCTTTCTCTATATTTCTTTTAAATTGTTATTTTGATACTAATACTAATTTTTAAATTCGTTTAAATTTTACATATTTTAACAAAAGTTTTCATAGAAAACTGTTTTAATTTCTTTTAATTTTTTAATATTATTTTTCTATTTTCATTTTAGTATTATTATGAAATTTTTTTACATTTGCAAATTTAAACATTTTTTACGAGTTAAATTTTTATTTATAATTTTCATAATTTTTTTATAACTCTTTTTTCTTTGATCTAATTTTTAAAGATTTATATTTTGATCTATCAATTCTTATTGCTAATTATTTTATTTTTAGTCTAACGACTCTTATTTTATTTTTGAATTTTTTAAATAAAATTTATTCTAAATTTGAGATTTTAGAAAAAATTATTTTATATTAATTTAAAAAATTTAGTATTATTTCAAGTAATATTAATTAGAATTATTAATTTTTTATCTATTAACTTAGATAATTTAATCATTCCTCTAATTAAATCTTTTAATTTATTTATTGATTTAACTTTATTCATAGTTTACATTTCAATTATTAACCTACATTTAAAAAAAAAATTAACTATGGCCAAATAAACAACTTTACAAAAAAATTTTGTCAGCTTTATACACTAGTGATGTATTTAAATTAACATTACAATATAAAATTGCATTTACATACTTAAAATTTTCACTATATCTTAATAATAGCCTATTTTTTTTAGACTTCATGCACACTTCTATCTCAAAAGAATTCTCATTCCAAAATATAATTATTCGCACAAAATAAAAAATTAATTAAAAATACACATCAAAATCGCTTAAACCCTTTACAGATTTTTATGTAGCTTTTTATTTTTTTTAATCTGTGCTTATCAAAATTTATTTCTATCGCCCTATCCCTTTGTTGTGCCCAAAAAAGTCTAGTCCTCGATTTATCTATTATATTGTCATCACAAATAAAAGACTCACAGTGTTAAGCTCATTTTGTTAAGCTCATTTTGTTAAGCCGACGGCCCAAAATAATCTCCACTCGGCTCCTCTAACTAACCCCAACTCACACAATCTTCTCAAGCTGCCTGCCTTATGCCCCTTGTGCCAGCTTTGTCAACAAAGCTAAGATTCAAATCTTTCAAATACGCACAACGGGACGACCGGTTTTTTGCCCATCATAGTCCTCTTTTGATGCATTTTTACGACACATTTATTCCACCGAATCAACACCATTCACTTTAATTATATTAAATCTGCACGGATTAACTGATTGAAAGAGAAAAGTTCCAAATCCGTACAGTGGAACAGGTGATAATCTTCCTATACCATAAGGTTAAATCATTGCATGACCATGATTGACAAGACATGTGACATTGGAGTGGTTGGTACCTGTATCCTACAAACATGGTGTAGTATTTGTATATATATACGTATTCTACAACTATTATTGCTACATCTTATGTAATGCATGTTTTGTGTCTACCCTTTTTGGCATTGTATATGAGATTCAAGAAATTGTATAAGAAAAAAAGAAAATGAAGAAGCAGCTGTAAGTAATAATTGGGAAGCGTCAAGAGCGCTGACATTTTGGTGTCACGCAATGGATAGATAGATTTTTTGTTGTGGTGGTGGTGTGTGTGCGTCATAGTTTGACCGAGTGAACCACAAAGGACTACTGCAACATACTGCTCTATAATCATTCATGCTTCTCTCTTCCTTTCTCGTTCGGTTTTATTCATTCTCAATTCATTGAATAAACCTAAGAAGACTCAACGCTACTTGCATTCATGTAATCATATAGTTACATACGAATGCGACGTGCCTATCTAATACTATAGAGTATACTTACATAAGTAGGCTTTTTTTTTTCTTTTATTCTTCGGGAGAATAATCACGACTTCCACACTGTTCTTATATATGGGCCAAACCGCAATCATCCCGTTTTCTTTTGCATTTACAAGCACACCCTTCATTTTTTATTTTCTGGGCTTATGACCCTTTTATCCAAAATTCTAATACCAGTTCATCAAACATGCATAAACATGGGCGGATGGGCCTGACAATACTTAGAACAACTTCGATGGTTGTTTTTTTGGAGTTCTCATTACTGTGCATGTTAAAAAAGTTCCAATACTCCAGTGAGGTAAGAAGGAATTCCTTCTCTTAGATTAAGAAGAGAGAGTCCCTTTGTATTGAACTCTATATACTCAATAATAACTTGTCATTTGACAAGTTATTTAAAAAATAAATAATTATAAAAATGTTAATTAGTTAAATAGTTATATTAAATAATTAAATAATAATTAATTCAATAATAATTATAATAATTAATTATATTAAATAATTATATTTTTATTTAATTAATAATTTATATTAATTATTTAAATAATAATTAATTAGATTAAATAATTAAGTTTTTATTTATGTTATTATCTTAAATTATAATTAATTAAATTTACTTACATCAAAAAATAAATTTTATTTTTACACTTTACAAAATAATTTTTTGTTGGGTTGGTTATTTTTATTTTTGAAATTTTTAATGCTAACCACATTATTAAAATTAGCAGTTGTAAAACTAGCCGTTGCAAAATTAGCCGTTGGAAATTAGCGTTACTATGTTACCGTTATTATTAATAAATTAATATTTTATTACTCTATATATACCACTTACATACACTTTTATTCTCACACTTTCTTCTACTCTTCTTCATCTTCTTCCAAGTTTACGAAATTAAAGTTCTGCTGATATTATTTTTTGTTCGAAAAAATAGATCCAAACCAACTCAATTCTTTTTTTAATTATTTACAAAATTTGTCTCAAACTGTAAATACCCAACAATCTCAAACCTCAAACTCTCAAGTTCCAAATCAAAACTTCACACTACCAAATACATTTCAAAATCCAAATCCACAAAATCTTCCTAATTTCAATTTTTAAGCTCTTTATAATAATCAATTTCCTATATTCCAACCACAAAATCAAAATTCACAAACACCACATATTTCATTTTCATCCATATCTAACCCCTCTATCGAAAATGTTAATCCAACATCTTTGCCGTTTCCAACTCAATTCAGTGCATCACGAAATAACTCATCTGGTGTTTGTGACTCTTCTAACCCATCCTCTCAGACTCCAATACAATATAATCCAAATTCACAATATTCAGATTTTGCCAACCCTAGTGGATTAGATGCTATCGACCTCAATGATGATGATATTGAAGATCGGAGGCAAGATAGTATTCAACACTGGCATTGGAAAGAGGATGAGATACTAATCAGTGCTTGGTTAAATATTTTAACTGACCCTATAGTTGGTACCAATCAAAAGGGAGAAACATTTTGGAGTCGAATTCACAGCTACTGTGTAGAATTTTGCTCCGATATGACAAGGGGGTAGTTGCATGTAAGAAGCGATGGTATAAGATCAACAAGGCTATTGCATAATTTGCTGGTTGCTACGATCAAGCTAGTCAAAACATAAGGTATGGTTCGAACGCTGATGATACAAGGGAGTTGGCATATAAACTTTATTCCATAAATTATGGTCAAAAATTCACTTTTGAGAGGTATTGGAACATGTTTCGTTTGGAGTAAAAATGGAGAAGTCAACTACCTACATAAAGTGGAGGCTCAAAGAGAACCAAGGTTAGTGCAACTAGAGCATACTCATCCTCATCAAACCCAGATACACCGTTGGCAGACGAACTCGGTGTGGACTCTCCCGTTCGCCCACAAGGATCAAAGAAGAGCAAGCAAAAAAGGTAAGGAAAAAGCACAAATGTCTGATGATCTTAACGAAAAGAAATCATCGATTGTTAAAAAACTATCTCTCATGAAAGATATTAAGAATGTTAGAGAAAAGGAACTAATGGATAAGGAAAAAGAAAGAGAAGAGGAGAGGCACATAGAGCAAAGATTATGGCAATGAAGGAGAAGGAGTTACAAATTCAAGCGGCAATGAAAGAACAAGAATTACAAATTCAAGCGGCAATGAAAGAACAAGAATTACAAACTCAAAGGTATATTAAAGAAATGGAGATAAATGCAAAAGAAAGAAAAATGGAGAGGATGGCTAAGGAAAGGGAAAGGGAAATGGACATGCAAATACTTAATGCTGACACGTCTACAATGAGTGAATAATGACGAGCTCTTCATGAGATTACATGTGAGAAAATAATCGCGAAGTGATTTACTTAATCGTTCCTTGTATTCGTAGAGTTACGTAGTATGTTCTTAGTTTTATTGTGTATTATTGGTATGTGATATAGTCTGTTTTATTCATTTCTGATGTAACTTTTCAAATTAGTCAATATTATTGTGCCGTTATTGTTCATGAAAGTGACCGTTAAGTAGCAGTTACAAAACTAGTCGTTAAATAGTCGTTGCAAAACTATCCGTTAAGTAGCCGTTGTAAAACTAGCCATTGAGAAGTAGGTACTTATTGCAGACACACTTATAAATATCAACTATCAATAACTTTGCAACTCTATTTCAACTCTTGTTTCTCACCTTGAAAGAATACTAAAAATTACAAAGAGCAAAGATTATGGCTAGAAATTTTCATGACATGTTTAATGAGGCTTTGTATGGTAAAAGAAGACGGCAAGATAACACACTCATAGATAATTGGATCGATGAGTGTTTATTCAAAGATTTAGAAGAAGAAGATATCGTTAGAAGCTCTGTCCCAACTCCTCGTAGATGGATCAACAGAGATTGAGAAGCAGGACATGATCGCCTTTTCCAAGATTACTTTGCAGATGAACCGGCGTATAATGCTGACATTTTTCGACAGAGATTTCGAATGAGAAGGCATGTGTTCCTTCGGATAGTAGACGTTCTCTCTAACGTCTATCCGTATTTCCAACAGAGAGTTGATGCAAGTGGAAGAGAGGCTTGTCACCACTCCAAAAATGCACCGCTGCTATACGGATGTTAGCATATGGCATAACAGCTAATGTTGTTGATGATTATATGCGCATAAGCGAGAGCACTACAATTGAATGCTTGGAAAAATTTGTTGAAAGTGTCATTTCGGTGTTCGAGGATGAATACTTGTGGAAACCAAGTCTGACTGATGTACGACACCTGCTACAAATGGCGGAGGGTCGTGACTTTCCTGGCATGTTGGGTAGCATTGACTGCATGCATTGGCAATAGAAAAATTGTCCAAAGGCATGGAAAGGTATGTACATGAGTGGTTATCGTGGGGTTGCAACCATAGTACTTGAGGTTTAGCATCTTCAAACCTTTGGATATGACATGCGTTTTTTGGAGTTTCTGGTTCAAATAACGATATCAATGTGTTAGATCGTTCTCCAGTGTTCGATGATATTCTACATGACCGTGCTCCGGAGGTAAATTATACTATTAATTGTAATAATTAGACTATGGGATACTATTTAGCAGATGGTATTTATCTTGAATGGGCCACATTTGTCAAATCAATCTCAAAGCCACAAGGGGAGAAACGCAAGTTATTTGCACAATACTAAGAAGGGCAAAGAAAAGATGTGGAGCGAGCATTCAGAGTGTTGCAAGCACGCTTTGCAATTATACGTGGTTCAGCTCGCTTTTGGAAAAAGAAGAAGCTTGCCAACATAATGAGAGCTTGTATTATATTGCGTAATATGATTGTTGAGGATGAAAGAGACACTTATGTAGGAAATTTTGCTTAAAGCTTAGAGTATGATGATGTCGAAAATGACTTATGACAACCTCAACTCGGAGAGGAAGATTTTGCACCATACCATCAATTTCTCCAAAGAAATGCCCAACTTCGAAATAGGCAGCAGTATAGACAACTGAAAGAGGACTTGATTAAACAAATATGGCAATTTCAAAATGCTTGTCGTCAATTATAGAGTTTAATTATGTTTTTCTTTATATTAAGTAATTTTAAAAATTAGTGTAATCCCGAATTATATATTGTGTATTATTGTTATATATGAATTTATTTAATATTAATATCTTTTAATAGTGAATTATTTTTAAATTTATAAATTTAAATAATATTATTAAAAAAATTAATTACATTAATTTTAAATATTTTAATTAATTAATTAAATAGGACCACAACAGGGAGTAAAATTAGTTCCTCCTAATGGAGAAGAGAGAGATGCTTTGAGTTCCTATTTATTGTTTATGACGCAAAAGCTGTGGATTTATTTTTTATGACAGGTGGACCATAAATAAGGACTGGGATGAGTTCTCTACTGGAGATGGTCTTAACACAACCACTCAACAAAGTCCAAAAAATATGAACTAAATTGGGTTATTCTAGTGGTTAATTAACTAGTCTACTTAAATAAATAGGGATAAACATGGATTGGATATGACCAAAATTTTGAACCAATCCGTACTAAAATTATCGGATCGGATTCAATATCCGCTGTTTTTAAGCTTAGATTTGATCTGCGGATCGGATACCGGATATATCCGCAAAACAAAAAAAATATTTTTCAAAGCTTATTTTTATTAAAAAATATCAATAAAATTTATTTTTTCTATTCTTTTAAATATGTTTACTCTTAAAATAATATCAAACATACTTTTTTAAATAATAAATTAAAATAATGCAATATATATGATAATTATTAGTTGAAATAAAACATAAAAGAATATTTACTTATTTATTTCTTTATTTTAGCGGATACGCGCGAACCGGATCCAATCTGATAACTTTGTGGATTAGATTCATTTCCGCAATTTTCGGATCGGATTTGGATAAACACGGCAGATATACGGATCGGATCTAATCCATGAATACCCCTATAAATAAGTGTCAGGGATTCGAATATTGTGCATATAGCAATCCATTTGCCAGCAGCAAACCCTTAAATAGAACTCCAATCCGCGACGAATTAGTCTTTAGCCTGTCAGCGTCGGTTTGGGAGATTCCGTCAGAAATAAAAAAAGGTCCCAAAAAGCGTGAAGACACGATCATGTATATGTTCTTCTTGAAAGAAAAAGCAAAGTGAAATGCCTTTTTTGTGTATTAATGGTTGCAAATGAAATTTGATCCGTATGCTCAATTTCGTGTGCTGATGGAAAACCAGATAGGGTTGAAATTAAGGGGGGAATTAGGAAAAAAGAAAGAGGAAAAGGTAAAAAAAAAATTTGGTAGGAGGTAATAAATATTTGAAGCTACAGAGAAATCAATGGCCCAAGTTCTTGCTATCAGTAGCGGAACTTGAAACAAATTTTTGGGGGGTCATGATAGAAAATAATTGTCAAAAAACTTTTGATATGAACTTCATTTAAGATAAATTCGTCTAATTTCATCTCTCTGATTTGGATGATATTGCTAAATTTAAAGCTGTTTTCAAAGTCTCGTTCCAAAAAATTAAGGTCAAACTCATCAGATGTAACTTTTGAACTTTTGAAAGTTGTATCTCACTTTCTTCGTGATTCATTAAGGTAGAAGAACTATCTACAGGTGTTGATATTGTAAAAGTTATATATTCTCCTTTTTAAATATTAGCCTTCTTAAAAAATGTATCAATTCTTTGATTTTTTTATTATTATTTTATATAAAAATTAGAATATATATCCTATAGAATATGTAAAGAAGAAGTTAAAAGGACAAATATTAAAATTTATAATATTTATTGATTTTTTTATCAATTTTTACAAATACAATAATATTAATACTTATTGAATATTCTATTATTTTTTATCATATAAAAAATTAAATTAAATAAATAGTAAAATATAAAATAATATTAAATTAAATAAATAAAAATATCTAATTTTTTATATTTGAACTTAAAGGTAGAGAGAGTGTTGCTTATTGAATTTATTGGGTACTTTAAGTCATAGTAAAGTATGTAAACTAATTGAACTATTTTTTATTTTTTAAAAAAATATTACTAATTTTTTTATAAAAAGTTTGGGGGCGATAACCCCCTTGTCTGAACTAAGTTTCACCACTGCTTGCTACCATTTCTCTTTGCCCATAATATAATACGTTATATTTGGGTCCGATGAAATAAAAGACGTCCGCTTAATCTTGAATCTAGATTTTTTGGGCTACGAGGATATTGTGGGCCATCTGACATTGGGCTTATACGGTAGCATATGGACTACTAACACTAGAGGTTGAAGCCCATGGTAGTCGATGACCAAAAAGAGCCCATGGCAGTGTGTTGACTGTTGACTACTTTCACTAGCCACGTGCCAATAATGCATGTGTCAGTCTTAGCGGACTATAGTAACGTGAGAAGATAAAGTATACTAAGTAGTAACGAGGGTAGAAAAGCACCATTAATTAAGTCAGATTAAAGCAAAATAATATTGGTATTTGGTAGTAGTAGAAGAGGAATCTAGCTTCAAAATTTGGACACCATTGGTATTACCATAATAATGTGACTACTGCTACACTAGTACTATGGCAATGCATAATTGTGTTGAAGAGCTTTGCTTCTTGTTTTGCTACAATAATGGTGTGCCCAAAACTCTGAAGGACATGAAGCAGTGCGTTTGAGTGGGTCTCCGGTTGTTTTTATTCTGCAGCAATGACATCGCAGAAATTCACTATTAAATATTAATGGATTCAGAGTTTTGGTATGTGCAATAACTATTATACAACATACCAAATGCCAAAAGTTGCATATAAAATTACAAAAATATGAAAAGCATGGAAACACCAATGTACTGAAATATGAAAAGGACAGTTGGAAATTGTCTTGTGTAGTAGATGGTTAATAATAAAACTAATTGATTGCAAATTACTTCATACATATGCACACATGTGCCTGAACTTTGATTATTGCCTTTTGTGTTTAGGCCGAAGATGATCACGTGGTTGTTATTTATCGACCATAATTATAAGGTACTATGATCATTATTTTCCAAGTTGTTAAGTTTGGAGCCAACTACTCCACTTCTTGCTCCACAGCAGTAAAAGGAGCAAGGGGCTAAGCTAATACTAACAGTAAAAGTTAACTACCATTGAAAAAAAGAAAACAACAACATAATAATAATAATGGAAGCGCATAATTAACTTTGCAGAACTTGCAAGTCAGTGACAGTGAGTTCCCTAGAGTAGAATACATTTTCTGCATGAGAAAATATGCTCCTACATGATACCAAAATGTCAACTATGCCCTTACTTCACTCCTCAAAACCCCACCAGTAGCACCCCTCATCTCACTTCTCAGATAGTCTCTTTCTCAATTCTCACACTCAAAAAAAAAAAAAAACTTCTCATTCTCTCGTTTTTTTTTTAATGGAATTGCCGGAATACTTCATTGCGGGATATTTTGCCGCCACTCCGGACCAACTCTCGTCGGAGAAGCGTCACGCTGACCAGAAGCCCGGCGAGGTTTTCACCATTGACGACCTTCTCGACTTCTCCAACGCCAACACCGACGCTATCACATCTGACGGATTTTTCAACAATACCGCCGGAAACTCCACCGACGTCTCTGTCGTCACCGCAGTCGACAGCTGTAACTCCTCCATTTCCGGCAGCAGCTTCCGCTGCTTCGCCGGAGTGGATCCTCAATTCTCCGAAGAGTTCTGCGTTCCGGTAATTTTTCAAAAAAATTCCACAAACAAAAAAAATCAATTATACATATGATGAATTATTATTTTCTTTTTTTGTCTATACAGTATGATGACGTGGCGGAACTGGAATGGCTCTCGAATTTCGTTGAAGAGTCCTTTCCGGCGGAGGAGGAGCTGAAAACCCTTCACCTTATCTCCGGCGTGAAGCCTCAGACACCTCAATCGTCTTCTTCTTCGGATGCTCGAAACGCACCGTTATTCCATCCCGAAACGCCTCTCCCAGCCAAGGCACGAAGCAAGCGCTCACGCGCCGCGCCTGGTGATTGGTCCACGCGCGTGGTTCGGGTTGTTAAAACGGACGCGGAGCAAAGGCCCGCGAAGAAGAGAGATGGGGCGAATTCCGAGGCATCGGGCCGAAAATGCCTGCACTGCGCGGCGGAACAGACGCCGCAGTGGCGAACCGGGCCCATCGGCCCAAAGACATTGTGCAATGCATGCGGGGTAAGGTATAAATCTGGGAGGTTAGTGCCGGAGTACCGGCCCGCTGCAAGCCCAACGTTTGTGTCCACGAAGCATTCAAATTCGCATAGGAAGGTGTTGGAGCTGAGGAGGCAGAAGGAGATGCAGCATCACCGTTTGATTGGTCAGAGTTCGGTTTTCGACATATCCAGCGGTGAAGATTCGTATTTGATTCATCGCCACAACTGTCCAGATTATAGGAACGTCTAACTTAGCTTTCACCGTGGAGCCCTCTTTACATTTAACTTTTTCTTTTTAATTTCACTCTTTTTCAAAAGTTTTATAAGCTAAATTTGAAACTATAGAATTGTTCTCGTCTTTTTGGGACTACAAGTGAGTGCAACTCAAAAAAGCAAAAACTGCTGTATAATTAAAGGAGAATATAGTAGAGTTGTAGAAACTAGATTGTATTTCATCACTCCGATTTTTTGTCGAGATTGGTAAATTTAGAATAATGTTACAAAGAAAGTTTAGGGTAACACTTTTATTAAAATTTGGCTAATACTTAAATAACAAAAGAAAAGTGAATAATTTTATATTATTGAATAAAATTTTACAGCATTAAAAATATTACCGATCACTAAGTAATGACTATATTACAGTTAAGATCTTGGCCCAACTTTTACCAAAAGGATCAGATTGGCGAATGGCAACAAATACGGTCGTATCATTTTTGAAGTTTGATTATGACATATCATACGCGAATCGAGATGAATGATGGCATGAATTTCAGCAAAGTTTATTACTCAATGAAATTAAAATATTTGATGTTTAGCCATTAGCATTGGCCAGTTAGACATCGTCCTTTGTACGTACTACATAGAAAAAAGAAAAAGCTAATAATGCCCAAGGGAATTTATGAAGCTAAAATGAGAGGACCAACTTGAAAAGAATAAAATAAAATAAAATAAAAATGTGAGTGATGCTGAGCTAGCTTGCAAAACGGTGCGGCAAGGTCATGTGAGTTGAGTTGTGGGGCGTAGTGATGATAAATATAAAAATAAAGAAAGAATTAGGTCACACATTGAGTGTTGATATAACTCTCTCCACCGATTTTGGACAAGGGCTCCACCCTTTCATCATATTGCAATCTTATTAGCTGCTTCTTCCTTGGTTGCCATTACCGCATTACATATAAATTAAACAAGTTAATCAGTAAAGTCAATTTTGAACTGACGAAGGCCTAATTATATACTTAATTATTTAGGAACGCACTAGAATTTCTTATTAACTATGAAGTATGTGAAGCCAAGCCATTATACAAAGACCAAAAAGTGGGGGTTAAGTTGGGAAGGCTAATTACATTGTAGAAAAGGAACGAATGAGCATTGCTCTTTGACGAGTTGTTCAGTACTTTGTTGAATGACCATGTGACATATTATTCAAAGGACTATACATGAATGATTTACATACGAAGCTTTTACATGCATCATTGCAATTTGCATGTGTGTGGTTCGGTATCTGCCTAACGTAGAATTATTATAGAATCAACAAATACTTTGGAAGAAAAGAAATTAAAGTATATAAAAGTACACATGGCAAGTACAACAGTCAATGTACACTATTGGTGTGTATATGGTTACTACTTACTAGTGTCGGCAATGTCCACTCTTAATTGATTTAATTTATATATAGTGAAGATGATGATGAGATGAAATTAAATGTAAGGCTTATATTATCATTAATAAATTATTGAATAATGGTAATATAGTAAAAGGAT